>NW_027463789.1:0-7500 GCF_050947455.1 Rhinoderma darwinii
GAAAGTCCACCCCAGGGGCGCAGCTATAGGGGGGAGCAAATATGCCACAAAAGAGGTGTTTTTGGTCGGTTTTATGGTTGGAATGGGGCGGAGCTTAATAACATCCCGCGAATGGGGTTCAAGCGTTGGCGGGATGAATCTCCTGGACGTGATATTTCCGTCTCTGTCACATAATCTTACATTTCATTCTATGTCCTCATGCACACGACCCTGTTATTCACTGATCCGCGCTGGGGTCGTAATCCAGACCGCGAAAACTCAGGACAAGTAATTTTACGGTCCTGATTTGCAGGTTCACCAATACCGGTGAATTGTGGCGGATCCGTCAGTCCTGATGACGCACGGATGCACAATGAAGGGTTTGCGGTCCAATAAACTGCCACGGACCGGTGGTTTTGGGGACCATGTGCATGAAGCCGAAGGATATAAACTTCTTCTAACAAAACATAACCCTCTGCCCGAATACACAAGATGGCGTCCTTCTGTAGCCGCTACATGGCGACGTGTGCTATAAAAACACCAGCAAATCTTACAAAATCCGTTTCGGGTCCGATTCAGTCCAAATAAATTTGTCACGAATCGCAAGTGCCCCGATCACCCTGAAAACTGGCGTCTGACTCGCCGACGTCTTCTAGGACTGGATCTAACATCTTCCCAAGCCAGAATTAGTCAAAGTGACAGCGACATAAATAGGGCGGGAAAACCGCAGTGCATTGTGGGAAGGCTGCCGGCACGGTATTACGGGAAAGCCCTCCAGAGGTCATGTGATCCTTTTTCTAATCTATAAAACGGCGGCGAATTGATTGGCTCCTCTCAGGTGGTTTATACCGTATGATTGTAGTCCAATATTTACCATGTAGTCATAATAGATGACGGTTATAACGATGTGCGCAGATTTAGGGCATGCCCCCACGTGGCGGTTTTTCTCCGCAACTGTCCGCATCAATCCCGCACAGAATCTGCGTTGCAGATTCTGCGGCGGATCTGCCCAAAATGTGCAGTACATTGATGCGGACTAGCTGCTGCGGACTGCGGGAAAAGTGCTTCCCTTCTCTGTATCAGTGCAGGATAGAGAGAAGGGACAGCACTTTCCCTAGTGAAAGTAAACGAATTTCATACTTACCGGCCGTTGTCTTGGTGACGCGTCCCTCTTTCGGCATCCAGCCCGACCTCCCTGGATGACGCGGCAGTCCATGTGACCGCTGCAGCCTGTGATTGGCCTGTGATTGGCTGCAGCCGTCACTTAGACTGAAACGTCATCCTGGGAGGCCGGACTGGAGACAGAAACAGGGAGTTCTCGGTAAGTATGAACTTATATTTTTTTACAGATACATGTATATTGAGATCGGTAGTCACTGTCCCGGGTGCAGAAACAGTTACTGCCGATCGCTTAACTCTTTCAGCACCCTGGACAGTGACTATTTACTGACGTCGCCTAGCAACGCTCCCGTAATTACCGGAGCCCCATTGACTTCCTCAGTCTGGCTGTAGACCTAGAAATACATAGGTCCAGCCAGAATGAAGAAATGTCATGTCCAAAAAGCAAGACGGATCCGCAGCACACATAACATGTGCATGACAGCTGCGGACTTCATTGCGGAATTTAGAATCTACATTGAAGTCAATGGAGAACTTCCGCAAAGAGTCCGCAACCAGTCCGCCACTGGTCCGCAACAGACAGAGCATGCTGCGGACACAAAATTCCGCACCGCAGCCTATGCTCCGCAGCGGAATTTTCCGCCTCGTCTAAACGAAGCCTTCTAAAAAGAAGTGGAAGGCAATGGAGAAACGGCTCCGCTGCGGAATTCAAGAGCAATTCCGCCACGTGGGGCTTTGCCCTTAGGCCTCTTCCCGCACCGCGCCATAAATGTGTGGCCCAGGCATCGGGGGTTAAACACACTGAGCCTTATATCTATTGCGCGGAAATGGGGGTGTAATATACAGCTGACCCACCTGCTGACCGCAGCGCCGAGTGACAGAGGGAGGGGGCGAAATACACAAATCTGTATCACCGTAATTGTAGCGACCCGTAGAATAAAGGTCACGCGATATTTATACCGCGCAAATCCCAAGAACCGTCTGCAGAATCAATGTGCGCTTCCTCCTCCAAATAATAATGAAAGATATTGATAAAAAAAAAAAAAAAGTTTAATGTTTTGTGTTTTCAAGACCTCTGGAAGCTATCAGTGAATGTGAACACTGTTGAGGTTGAAAAATTGTCTTCAGCTAATACTTCCCACAGCTTAGAGTTCGTTACATTTGTATCCAGTCTAAACAAATGTATCAGTCTGGATTGCAGGGTGTTTACCTCACAGAGGATTGTCTAGATTGGATACAATTGTAACAAACTCACAACTGTGAGGAGTAAAAAAGAATGTTACAGTGGAGCTAAACGTTTGACAAACTTCTGACATGTCACTATGAAGTTGTCAAACGTTTAGCTACACTTTAACATTTACTGAAAGCAAGCAGAGATCTGGAAAATACAAATAGTCTGTTTGAAAGTGACAGAACTTTTCATTCTACAATATTGAACTTTACATAAAACAGAAAAACACGTAAACTTCCGAGCAATGAAAATTTCTACAACTTTCTGAAAAACTTTGGGACAAATTTAATAATAATGGTTAAAGCGAGAAGTGCGCGGCTGAAGATGCGCCAAATATTTCCATGACGTGCACGCTGTTTGATACGTTAGACGCCGCTCTTTTCTTTACACTTCAGACAAGCATTCTTTGCCACAAATCTGGCGAATTTTACGACTCAACAAATCCAAGGCTAAACTCAAGGCGTGGATCGTACGAACGTGGCGAGCAAGTCGTAAAATCAAGGTTCTTTCCGGCGCACGCGTTAATAAAATTGGTCAACAATATATGCGCCAGGAATAAAGGGGCATGAAACGCTGGAAATTAGGCGCAAAGACAATAATAAATCCTCCCCTTTGTGTTTCAATTCTTCATCATTTTCAAGACCCCTGCTTGTGGTCAGTGAATGGAGACACCACCCATCAATACACACTACACCTCAGTTTGAGTAAACTGGTTCTTTCTTTATTTTTTGCAAAGAAATCAGGCTAAGAGTCCCGGGGTCCGGGGGGGGGGGGGGGTTGTTGTGCTGGACACTCGTACATCGCCCTCCTCGGACACCTGACCCAACAATTAAACAGGAGGAGAGCTGAGGTTCATTTGGACTGCGGGTCATTAATCAGCGGGGTACGGCGGATGGCGGCATTATTGCGCCTCCATGATCCCTGCACAGTAAAGAGCCTCCTGCGACCTCGTCTAGGAAAATCACCGCAATCTATAAAGTTTGGCGATTGCGCTTTAATTAACTGTCAGGAGCCGCGTCCAGCCGGCGCTCGCTGCATTGATCATAATAAGCAATTTAGCAAATAACGAGTTTACAGCAGCCGTAGCGCGATATTAATTAACGACAATTAATTATTGATTCTAGAAAAACGTCATTATCTCGTGTCTGCAGGCGCCGCCTCTCACCGCTGCGGGGGAGGCTTTACATGCGGTGCAGGACGACTCCCCGCAGGACTCCCATTGTTTTACATATCTAATTAGTCTTTGCTGGCGCATATGGTTCTCATTCTGCAGAGCGCGGCGATACGGTCGTCCTATTTATATTAATGAGGTGTCAGCCAAAACTCCTCATATAGCGGCACAAAGTCTTTTTTACATAAACCGCTCGTACTTTACGCTGTACATTCCAAGGCTATGTTCACACAGAGTTTTTTGACAAGTTTTTTGACGCGGAAACCGTGCCAAAAAACGTGTCAAAAACGGCCCAAAAATGCCTCCCATTGATTTCAATGGGAGGCGGAGGCGTCTTTTTCCCGCGAGCAGTAAAACCGCCTCACGGGAAAAAGAAGCGACATGCCCTATCTTCGTGCGCTTCCGCCTCTGACCTCCCATTGACTTCAATGGGAGGCAGAGAAAGCGTATTGCAGCGTTTTATACCCCCGGTGCTCAATGGCCGCGAGCGAAAAACGCCCTGAAAAACGCAGCGAAAATCGGCGTGCAGGGAGAGGAAAATCTGCCTCAAACTTCCAAACGGAATTTTGAGGCAGAATTTCCGCCTGCAAGAAACTCTGTGTGAACATAGCCCAACGCTTCTACCCAGAGGTGTAGCTAGGTTCTCCAGCACCCGGGGCAAAGATTGTTTGGCGCCCCCCCCCCCCAACCTCTTTCCCGACATCTCCTTCCCCCTCGCCGTGTTTGTTTTCTCTACCAATCGACGTGTCATTTCTTTTCCACATTTCTTTTTATGTAACGCAAGCATAAAAACATTTGTACATTTTACAAGCGATATAGTTCTATACACAACACCAGAACCAAGCTCAGTACATATATACAGCCCCAGAACCAAGCTCAGTACATATATACATCACCAGAACAAAGCTCAGTACATATATACAGCCTCAGAACCAAGCTCAGTACATATATACAGCACCAGAACAAAGCTCATTACATATATACAGCACCAGAACAAAGCTCATTACATATATACAGCCCCAGAACCAAGCTCAGTACATATATACATCACCAGAACCAAGCTCAGTACATATATACAGCCTCAGAACCAAGCTCAGTACATATATACAGCACCAGAACAAAGCTCATTACATATATACAGCACCAGAACAAAGCTCATTACATATATACAGCCCCAGAACCAAGCTCAGTACATATATACAGCCCCAGAACCAAGCTCAGTACATATATACATCCCCAGAACCAAGCTCAGTACATATATACAGCCTCAGAACCAAGCTCAGTACATATATACATCACCAGAATCAAGCTCAGTACATATATACAGCCCCAGAACCAAGCTCAGTACATATATACATCACCAGAACCAAGCTTAGTACATATATACAGCCTCAGAACCAAGCTCAGTACATATATACATCACCAGAACCAAGCTCAGTACATATATACAGCCCCAGAAACAAGCTCAATACATATATACAGCACCAGAACAAAGCTCAGTACATAAATATAGCCCCAGAACCAAGCTCATTACATATATACAACACCAGAATAGTGCTCAGTACATATATACAGCCCCACAACCAAGCTCAGTACATATATACAGTACAAGAACCAAGCTCAGTACATATATACAGCCCCAGAACCAAGCTCAGTACATATATACAGCCCCAGAACCAAGCTCATTACATATATACAGCACCAGAACAAAGCTCAGTACATAAATACAGCACCAGAACAAAGCTCAGTACATAAATACATCCCCAGAACTAACCTCAATACATATATACAACACCAGAACCAAGCTCAGTACATATATACAGCCCCAGAACCAAGCTCAGTACATAAATACAGCACCAGAACAAAGCTCAGTACATATATACAGCACCAGCACAAATACAGCTCAATTTAGTGAAACCCCTGCAGTACAGGTATGTACGGCATAAAACTACAGCTCCCAGCATGGCCCGAACAACGGTAAGGATATGCTGGGAGATGCTGTTTCACAAAAAATAAATCCTATCATAATCATACCACCCATCATCTCGCTGCAGATCATACAGTGACTACAGTGCTGATTAGAGGCAAAATAAACATTTACATTGAGTGACTCACCGGTGACGTCTCAGATTCTAGTTCTTTTTCTCCATCCGGTCCAGACCTCTATGATGACTTCTCCCGGTCACAGCCCATTTCTGCAGTTTGCCGCTCACATGTCTTCAGCTTCTCACTTTTCCAACATTTCTGCACCTATAAATAAATATAAAGTTCTCATTATACCACACACTACGCCCCTAAATATAATAGCGCCATACACTGCACCTCTAATTATAATAGCACCATACACCGTGTCCCACACACACACTGTGCCCCCTGTAGATAGGGCCTGCCATAGAGCCCCCTGTAGATAGTGCCCCCTGTAGATAGTGCGTGCCATAGAGCCCACCCCTGTATATAGTGTCCCACAAATAACTCCCCCTATAGTGCTCTACAGATAGCCCACCCCTGTATATAGCCCCCTGTAGATATAGCCCAGCCCTGTATATAGTGCTCCACGTATAGCCCAACCCTGTATATAGCCCCCTGTAGATATAGCCCACCCCTGTATATAGCCCCCTGTAGATATAGCCTACCCCTGTATATAGTGCTCCACAGATAACCCAACCCTGTATGTAGCCCCCCTGTAAACATAGCCCACCCCTGTATACAGTGCTCCACATATTAGTCCACCCCTGTATATAGTGTTTCACAGATAGCCCACCCCTGTATATAGCCCCCTGTACATATAGTCCACCTCTGTATATAGTGCTCCACTAGATAGTCCACCCCTGTATATAGTGCTCCACAGATAGCCGACCCCTGAATATACTATACAGGGGGGCTATATACAGGGGGGCTATATACAGGGGTGGGCTTTCTGTGGAGCACTATAGGGGGAGATATTTGTGGGATACTATATACAGGGGTGGGTTATATCTACAGGGGCACTATATACAGGGGTGGGTTATATCTACAGGGGCACTATATACAGGGGTGGACTATATCTACAGGGGGACTATATCTACAGGGGAACTATATCTACAGGGGGACTATAGCTTCAGGGGGACTATATACAGGGGTGGGCTATCTACAGGGGGACTATAGCTTCAGGGGGACTATATACAGGGGTGGGCTATCTACTGGGGGACTATATCTACAGGGGGACTATATCTACAGGGGGACTATATCTACAGGGAGGCTATATCTACAGGGGTGGGCTATATACAGGGGTGGGCTATATAAAGGGGGACTATATATACAGGGGTGGGCTATATCTACAGGGGTGGGCTATATCTACAGGGGGGCTATATACAGGGGTGGGCTATATACAGGGGTGGGCTATATCTACAGGGGGCTATATACTATATAGCCCCCTCTGTAGCTATAGCCCACCCCTGTATATGGTGCTCCATAGATAGCCCACCCCAGTATATAGCCCCCCCTGTAGATAGACATCCCCCATAGATAAAGCCCCCGTGTGTAGATAAAGCCACCCCCGTAGATAAAGTCCCCCCGTGTAGATAAAGTCCCCCCTCCGTAGATAAAGTCCCCCCCCCCCGTGTAGATAAAGTCCCCCTTGTAGATAAAGCCCCCCACGTGTAGACAAAGTCCCCCCTCCGTAGATAAAGTCCCCCCGTGTAGATAAAGGCCCCCCGCCATGTAGATAAAGTCCCCCCTGTAGAACGTGCCCGGTCATTCATTGCTTCTAATTGTACCTGTGTCCTTGCGACACAGGTACAATAGTGAAGGAGGAGGTGGCGCTGGCGCCCCCCTCTAAGCTGCGCCCGGGGCACATGCCCCGCCTGCCCCCCCCTAGCTACGCCCCTGCTTCTACCGTACGAGTAAAGACGCGACGGACGCAGAATTATATCACATCGCAGCAACAGATTGTCAGCTCTGCGTAAGAATGTCTTCATCTACATTATCAAGACAAGATAACAGTACAGGTTTACCTGCAGTC
>NW_027463789.1:12500-115542 GCF_050947455.1 Rhinoderma darwinii
AACCATGGCAGAGACAAATATAACATGATACAATGTAACCATGGCAGAGACAAATATAACATGATACAATGTAACCATGGCAGATACAAATATAACATGATACAATGTAACCATGGCAGATACAAATATAACATGATACAATGTAACCATGGCAGATACACATATAACATGATACAATGTAACCATGGCAGATACAAATATAACATGATACAATGTAACCATGGCAGATACAAATATAACATGATACAATGTAACCATGGCAGATACAAATATAACATGATACAATGTAACCATAGCAGATACACATATAACATGATACAATGTAACCATAGCAGATACAAATATAACATGATACAATGTAACCATGGCAGATACAAATATAACATGATACAATGTAACCATAGCAGATACAAATATAACATGATACAATGTAACCATGGGAGATACAAATATAACATGATACAATGTAACCATGGGAGATACAAATATAACATGATACAATGTAACCATGGCAGAGACAAATATAACATGATACAATGTAACCATGGGAGATACAAATATAACATGATACAATGTAACCATGGCAGAGACAAATATAACATGATACAATGTAACCATGGCAGATACACATATAACATGATACAATGTAACCATAGCAGATACAAATATAACATGATACAATGTAACCATGGCAGATACAAATATAACATGATACAATGTAACCATAGCAGATACAAATATAACATGATACAATGTAACCATGGGAGATACAAATATAACATGATACAATGTAACCATGGGAGATACAAATATAACATGATACAATGTAACCATGGCAGATACAAATATAACATGATACAATGTAACCATGGGAGATACAAATATAACATGATACAATGTAACCATAGCAGATACAAATATAACATGATACAATGTAACCGTGGCAGATACAAATATAACATGATACAATGTAACCATGACAGATACAAATATAACATGATACAATGTAACCATAGCAGAGACAAATATAACATGATACAATGTAACCGTAGCAGATACAAATATAACATGATACAATGTAACCATAGCAGATACAAATATAACATGATACAATGTAACCATGGCAGAGACAAATATAACATGATACAATGTAACCATGGCAGATACAAATATAACATGATACAATGTAACCATGGCAGATACCAATATAACATGATACAATGTAACCATGGCAGATACAAATATAACATGATACAATGTAACCATAGCAGATACAAATATAACATGATACAATGTAACCATGGCAGATACAAATATAACATGATACAATGTAACCATGGCAGATACAAATATAACATGATACAATGTAACCATGGCAGATACAAATATAACATGATACAATGTAACCATAGCAGATACACATATAACATGATACAATGTAACCATAGCAGATACACATATAACATGATACAATGTAACCATGGCAGATACACATATAACATGATACAATGTAACCATAGCAGATACACATATAACATGATACAATGTAACCATGGCAGATACAAATATAACATGATACAATGTAACCATGGCAGATACAAATATAACATGATACAATGTAACCATGGCAGAGACAAATATAACATGATACAATGTAACCATAGCAGATACAAATATAACATGATACAATGTAACCATAGCAGATACAAATATAACATGATACAATGTAACCATAGCTGTAAAGGATCTGCCAGGCACTACGTCTGGGTATACTCCCAGGATTAATCAGTCGACACCTGAGGCCAGACCTCTGAGACTGACACCTGCTCCCACCAATCAGGGTGGCAGGCTCAGGAGTGGGAGAGCCTATCGCGGCCTGGTCAGTCAGAGTTAGCTCCGCCCCCTGTCCATTTATACCTGCCGTTTTCTCTTCCTCCTTGCTTGTTATTCTTCTTGGATTCCTGGCCCCACTGCTGCCTTGCTCCGGCTTGCTTCTGCCGTGCTTCTGCCTTGCTTCAGTTCCGTTTATCCTGCGTTGCTCTACCCCTGGCTTGCTTCTGCTCCGTGCTCCCGTTTGTATACTCCACTACTTCCTGATCCTGACTGGCTCATTCACTGCTCCGTTTCCTCGCGGCGTTCCGTGGGCTACTGTATTCCCTTGCGTGTTCCCTGTTTGTACTCCCTTGCACTTAGACAGCGTAGGGACCGCCGCCAAGTTGTACCCCGTCGCCTAGGGCGGGTCGTTGCAAGTAGGCAGGGACAGGGCGGTGGGTAGATTAGGGCTCACTTGTTCCCTTCACCTCCTTCCTGCCATTACATAATAACAAGCCCTTACCTAGTCTACCATTTCTTCTACGCTGACGCTATCATGGACCCCCTTGAGACCCTGACCCAGCAGATGCAGGGCCTCTCCCTACAGGTCCAGGCCCTGGCTCAGAGGGTCAATCAGTCTGACGCTGCCTTTGTAGTACCCCTCACCTCACCTTTAGAACCCAACCTCAAGTTACCTGACCGGTTCTCAGGGGACCGTAAAACTTTTCTCTCCTTCCGGGAGAGTTGCAGACTTTATTTCCGCCTAAGACCTCACTCCTCAGGTTCCGAGAACCAGCGGGTGGGTATCATCATATCCCGACTCCAGGAAGGGCCCCAAGAGTGGGCCTTCTCCTTGGCTCCTGAAGCCCCTGAACTTTCCTCCGTTGATCGGTTTTTCTCTGCCCTCGGTCTCATTTACGACGAGACTGACAGGACTGCCTTAGCCGAGAGTCAGCTGGTGACCTTACGTCAGGGTAGGAGACCTGTTGAGGAATACTGTGCTGATTTTAGAAAGTGGTGCGTAGCTTCTCGGTGGAACGACCCGGCGCTAAAGTGCCAGTTTAGGTTAGGATTATCTGACGCCCTGAAGGATCTGCTGGTTAGCTACCCCTCTTCTGACTCCCTAGACCAGGTTATGGCCCTAGCAGTACGACTTGACCGACGTCTCAGGGAACGTCAGCTTGAACGTTTCAATGTTTTCCCCTCTGACTGCCCTGCGATTCCCCCCGAGGTCCCGTCTCCTCGCTCTTCCACGGAGGACTCGGAGGTACCTATGCAACTCGGGGCCTCCATGTCCCCTCGACAACGTAGAGAGTTTCGCAGGAGGAATGGTCTCTGCTTCTATTGTGGGGACGACAAGCATCTACTGAACACCTGTCCCAGGTGCAAGAATAAGCAGCCGGAAAACTTCCGCGCCTAAGTGATCATCGGGGAGGTCACTTGGGTGCACAGGTATTTCCCGTTAATACTAAACGCAATAAGATTTTGCTTCCCTTTCAGGTCTCGTTTGCTGGCCGGTCTGCCACGGGCAGTGCTTTCGTGGATTCGGGCTCATCTGCTAATATCATGTCTGTGGAATTTGCTATGTCTCTAAAGATGCCTTTTATTGATTTACCTTATCCTGTCCCGGTAGTGGGTATCGACTCCACTCCTCTTGCTAATGGTTATTTTACACAGCATACTCCTGTTTTTGAACTCCTGGTTGGCTCCATGCATTTGGAGCAATGCTCTGTACTGGTGATGCAGGGATTATCGTCTGATCTGGTTTTAGGCCTTCCCTGGTTGCAGTTGCATAATCCCACGTTTGATTGGAATACTGGGGATCTCACCAAATGGGGTAGTGAATGCCTGATGTCATGTCTTTCGGTTAACTCTATTTCTCCCCGTGAGGAGGTAAACACGCTTCCTGAGTTTGTTCAGGACTTCGCCGATGTGTTTTCTAAGGAGGCCTCCGAGGTGTTGCCCCCTCATAGAGATTACGATTGCGCCATCGATTTGGTGCCTGGTGCCAAGCTTCCTAAGGGGAGGATATTTAATCTTTCATGTCCTGAACGTGAAGCTATGAGGGTGTATATCAAAGAATGCCTGGCCAAGGGTTTCATTCGCCCCTCGACTTCTCCTGTAGGTGCTGGCTTCTTCTTCGTGGGGAGGAAGGATGGTGGTCTTAGGCCGTGCATTGATTATCGGAACTTGAATAAGGTCACTGTAAGGAACCAGTATCCCCTTCCTTTGATTCCGGATCTTTTTAATCAGGTTCAGGGGGCCCAATGGTTCTCTAAGTTCGATCTACGGGGGGGCATATAACCTTATCCGCATCAAAGAGGGGGATGAGTGGAAAACTGCGTTCAACACGCCCGAAGGTCATTTCGAATACCTAGTCATGCCCTTTGGGTTGTGTAATGCTCCTGCCGTCTTCCAGAATTTTATTAATGAAATTCTGAGAGATTACCTGGGTAATTTTCTTGTAGTGTACCTTGATGACATACTGGTGTTTTCCAAGGACTGGTCCTCGCACGTGGAGCATGTCAGGAAGGTCCTCCAGGTCCTTCAGGAAAATAATCTGTTTGCGAAGACCGAAAAATGTGTGTTTGGGGTGCAGGAGATACCATTTTTAGGTCAAATCCTCACTCCTCATGAATTCCGCATGGCCCCTGCGAAGGTTCAGGCTGTGGCGGAATGGGTCCAACCTGCCACCCTGAAGGCGCTACAGTGTTTTTTGGGGTTCGCTAATTATTACAGGAGATTTATTGCCAACTTCTCGGTCGTCGCTAAGCCTCTTACGGATCTCACTCGCAAGGGTGCTGATGTCCTCCATTGGCCCCCTGAGGCCGTCCAGGCATTTGAGACCCTCAAGAAGTGCTTTATCTCGGCCCCCGTGCTGGTTCAGCCCAACCAAAGGGAGCCATTTATTGTGGAGGTTGACGCGTCCGAGGTGGGAGTGGGGGCCGTCTTGTCCCAGGGTACCAGCTCCCTCACCCATCTCCGCCCCTGTGCTTACTTCTCTAGGAAGTTTTCGCCCACGGAGTGTAACTATGATATTGGCAACCGCAAACTTTTAGCCATTAAATGGGCTTTTGAAGAGTGGTGTCACTTCCTGGAGGGGGCCAGACACCAGGTAACGGTCCTTACTGACCACAAGAATCTGGTTTTCCTAGAATCTGCCCGGAGGCTTAATCCTAGACAAGCTCGTTGGGCACTATTCTTTACCAGATTTAATTTCTTGGTTACCTATAGGGCTGGGTCCAAAAATATTAAGGCTGATGCACTGTCACGTAGTTTCATGGCTAATCCTCCTTCTGAGAAGGATCCTGCTTGTATTTTGCCTCCTGGTATAATTGTTTCTGCCACTGATTCTGACTTAGCCTCTGACATCGCGGCTGATCAAGGTTCAGCTCCCGGGAACCTCCCTGGGGACAAACTGTTTGTCCCCCTGCAATACCGGCTAAGGGTACTCAGGGAAAACCATGACTCCGCTCTATCTGGTCATCCTGGCATCTTGGGTACCAAACTCCTCATTACCAGAAACTATTGGTGGCCTGGGTTGCCTAAAGACGTTAGGGCTTACGTCGCCGCTTGTGAGGTCTGTGCTAGGTCCAAGACCCCTAGGTCCCGACCTGCGGGTTTACTACGTTCCTTGCCCATTCCCCAGAGACCTTGGACCCATATCTCCATGGATTTTATCACCGATTTGCCTCCATCTCAGGGCAAGTCGGTGGTGTGGGTGGTAGTCGACCGCTTCAGCAAGATGTGCCACTTTGTGCCCCTTAAGAAACTACCTAACGCCAAGACGTTAGCTTCTTTGTTTGTGAAACACATTCTGCGTCTCCATGGGGCCCCAGTCAATATCGTTTCGGACAGAGGGGTACAATTTGTTTCCTTATTTTGGAGAGCTTTTTGTAAAAAGTTGGAGATTGATCTATCCTTCTCCTCCACCTTCCATCCCGAAACTAATGGCCAAACGGAAAGGACTAACCAATCCCTGGAACAATATTTAAGGTGTTTCATTTCTGACTGTCAATTTGATTGGGTCTCATTCCTTCCCCTCGCCGAATTTTCCCTGAATAACCGGGTCAGTAACTCGTCAGGGGTCTCCCCGTTTTTCTGTAATTTCGGGTTTAATCCTAGGTTCTCCTCCGTTTCTCCTGTTTGTTCCAATAATCCTGAGGTAGAGGATGTTCATCGGGAACTGTGCACAGTCTGGGCCCAGGTTCAGAAGAACCTAGAGGCGTCCCAGAGCGTACAAAAGATTCAGGCTGATTGTAGACGTTCTGCTAACCCCCGGTTTGTCGTCGGGGATCTGGTGTGGTTGTCGTCGAGGAACTTGCGCCTTAAGGTCCCGTCCAGGAAGTTTGCTCCCCGATTTATTGGACCTTATAAGGTCATTGAAGTCCTCAACCCTGTATCCTTCCGTCTGGAGCTGCCCCCATCCTTTCGCATACACGACGTCTTCCATGCCTCCCTCCTGAAACGCTGCTCCCCGTCCTGGTCCCCCTCGAGGAAACCTCCTGTTCCCATTCTCACCCCTGAGGGGGTGGAATTCGAGGTGGCCAAGATTGTGGACAGTAGGATGATCCAGGGCTCCCTCCAGTACCTGGTCCATTGGAGAGGATACGGGCCGGAGGAGAGGACTTGGGTACCTGCTCGAGATGTTCACGCTGGGGTATTGATCAGGAGGTTCCACCTTCTCTTCCCCACTAAACCGGGTCCTCTTAGTAAGGGTCCGGTGGCCCCTCATAAAAGGGGGAGTACTGTAAAGGATCTGCCAGGCACTACGTCTGTGTATACTCCCAGGATTAATCAGTCGACACCTGAGGCCAGACCTCTGAGACTGACACCTGCTCCCACCAATAAGGGTGGCAGGCTCAGGAGTGGGAGAGCCTATCGCGGCCTGGTCAGTCAGAGTTAGCTCCGCCCCCTGTCCATTTATACCTGCCGTTTTCTCTTCCTCCTTGCTTGTTATTCTTCTTGTATTCCTGGCCCCACTGCTGCCTTGCTCCGGCTTGCTTCTGCCGTGCTTCTGCCTTGCTTCAGTTCCGTTTATCCTGCGTTGCTCTGCCCCTGGCTTGCTTCAGCTCCGTGCTCCCGTTTGTATACTCCACTACTTCCTGATCCTGACTGGCTCATTCACCGCTCCGTTTCCTCGCGGCGTTACGTGGGCTACTGTATTCCCTTGCGTGTTCCCTGTTTGTACTCCCTTGCACTTAGACAGCGTAGGGACCGCCGCCAAGTTGTACCCCGTCGCCTAGGGCGGGTCGTTGCAAGTAGGCAGGGACAGGGCGGTGGGTAGATTAGGGCTCACTTGTTCCCTTCACCTCCTTCCTGCCATTACAATAGCAGATACAAATATAACATGAGACAATGTAACCATGGCAGATACAAATATAACATGATACAATGTAACCATGGCAGATACAAATATAACATGATACAATGTAACCATAGCAGATACAAATATAACATGATACAATGTAACCATGGCAGATACAAATATAACATGATACAATGTAACCATGGCAGATACAAATATAACATGATACAATGTAACCATGGCAGATACAAATATAACATGATACAATGTAACCATAGCAGATACAAATATAACATGATACAATGTAACCATGGCAGATACAAATATAGCATGATACAATGTAACCATAGCAGACACAAATATAACATGATACAATGTAACCATAGCAGATATAAATATAACAAGATACAATGTAACCATGGCAGAGACAAATATAACATGATACAATGTAACCATAGCAGATACAAATATAACATGATACAATGTAACCATGGCAGATACAAATATAACATGATACAATGTAACCATGGCAGAGACAAATATAACATGATACAATGTAACCATGGCAGATACAAATATAACATGATACAATGTAACCATGACAGATACAAATATAACATGATACAATGTAACCATGGCAGATACAAATATAACATGATACAATGTAACCATGGCAGATCCAAATATAACATGATACAATGTAACCATAGCAGATACAAATATAACATGATACAATGTAACCATAGCAGATACAAATATAACATGATACAATGTAACCATGGCAGATACAAATATAACATGATACAATGTAACCATGGCAGATACAAATATAACATGATACAATGTAACCATGACAGATACAAATATAACATGATACAATGTAACCATGGCAGATACAAATATAACATGATACAATGTAACCATGGCAGATCCAAATATAACATGATACAATGTAACCATAGCAGATACAAATATAACATGATACAATGTAACCATAGCAGATACAAATATAACATGATACAATGTAACCATGGCAGATACAAATATAACATGATACAATGTAACCATAGCAGATACAAATATAACATGATACAATGTAGCCATAGCAGATACAAATATAACATGATACAATGTAACCATGGCAGATACAAATATAACCTGATACAATGTAACCATGGCAGATACAAATATAACATGATACAATGTAACCATGGCAGATACAAATATAACATGATACAATGTAACCATGGCAGATACAAATATAACCTGATACAATGTAACCATGGCAGATACAAATATAACATGATACAATGTAACCATGGCAGATACAAATATAGCATGATACAATGTAACCATAGCAGACACAAATATAACATGATACAATGTAACCATAGCAGATATAAATATAACAAGATACAATGTAACCATGGCAGAGACAAATATAACATGATACAATGTAACCATAGCAGATACAAATATAACATGATACAATGTAACCATGGCAGATACAAATATAACATGATACAATGTAACGATGGCAGAGACAAATATAACATGATACAATGTAACCATGGCAGATACAAATATAACATGATACAATGTAACCATGACAGATACAAATATAACATGATACAATGTAACCATGGCAGATACAAATATAACATGATACAATGTAACCATGGCAGATCCAAATATAACATGATACAATGTAACCATAGCAGATACAAATATAACATGATACAATGTAACCATAGCAGATACAAATATAACATGATACAATGTAACCATGGCAGATACAAATATAACATGATACAATGTAACCATAGCAGATACAAATATAACATGATACAATGTAACCATGGCAGATACAAATATAACCTGATACAATGTAACCATAGCAGATACAAATATAACATGATACAATGTAACCATAGCAGGTACAAATATAACATGATACAATGTAACCATGGCAGAGACAAATATAACATGATACAATGTAACCATGGCAGATACAAATATAACATGATACAATGTAACCATGGCAGATACAAATATAACATGATACAATGTAACCATGGCAGATACAAATATAACCTGATACAATGTAACCATGGCAGATACAAATATAACATGATACAATGTAACCATGGCAGATACAAATATAACATGATACAATGTAACCATGGCAGATACAAATATAACCTGATACAATGTAACCATGGCAGATACAAATATAACATGATACAATGTAACCATGGCAGATACAAATATAACATGATACAATGTAACCATGGCAGATACAAATATAACATGATACAATGTAACCATGGCAGATACAAATATAACATGATACAATGTAACCATAGCAGATACAAATATAACATGATACAATGTAACCATGGCAGATACAAATATAACATGATACAATGTAACCATAGCAGATACAAATATAACATGATACAATGTAACCATGGCAGATACAAATATAACATGATACAATGTAACCATAGCAGATACAAATATAACATGATACAATGTAACCATAGCAGATACAAATATAACATGATACAATGTAACCGTGGCAGATACAAATATAACATGATACAATGTAACCATAGCAGATACAAATATAACATGATACAATGTAACCATGGCAGATACACATATAACATGGTACAATGTAACCATGGCAGATACACATATAACATGATACAATGTAACCATAGCAGATACAAATATAACATGATACAATGTAACCATGGCAGATACAAATATAGCATGATACAATGTAACCATAGCAGATACAAATATAACATGATACAATGTAACCATAGCAGATACAAATATAACATGATACAATGTAACCATAGCAGATACAAATATAACATGATACAATGTAACCATAGCAGATACAAATATAACATGATTCAATGTAACCATAGCAGATACAAATATAACATGATACAATGTAACCATGGCAGATACAAATATAACCTGATACAATGTAACCATGGCAGATACAAATATAACATGATACAATGTAACCATGGCAGATACAAATATAACATGATACAATGTAACCATAGCAGATACAAATATAACCTGATACAATGTAACCATGGCAGATACAAATATAACATGATACAATGTAACCATGGCAGATACAAATATAGCATGATACAATGTAACCATAGCAGACACAAATATAACATGATACAATGTAACCATAGCAGATATAAATATAACAAGATACAATGTAACCATGGCAGAGACAAATATAACATGATACAATGTAACCATAGCAGATACAAATATAACATGATACAATGTAACCATGGCAGACACAAATATAACATGATACAATGTAACCATGGCAGAGACAAATATAACATGATACAATGTAACCATGGCAGATACAAATATAACATGATACAATGTAACCATGACAGATACAAATATAACATGATACAATGTAACCATGGCAGATACAAATATAACATGATACAATGTAACCATGGCAGATACAAATATAACATGATACAATGTAACCATGGCAGATCCAAATATAACATGATACAATGTAACCATAGCAGATACAAATATAACATGATACAATGTAACCATAGCAGATACAAATATAACATGATACAATGTAACCATGGCAGATACAAATATAACATGATACAATGTAACCATAGCAGATACAAATATAACATGATACAATGTAACCATGGCAGATACAAATATAACCTGATACAATGTAACCATAGCAGATACAAATATAACATGATACAATGTAACCATAGCAGATACAAATATAACATGATACAATGTAACCATGGCAGATACAAATATAACCTGATACAATGTAACCATGGCAGATACAAATATAACATGATACAATGTAACCATGGCAGATACAAATATAACATGATACAATGTAACCATGGCAGATACAAATATAACCTGATACAATGTAACCATGGCAGATACAAATATAACATGATACAATGTAACCATGGCAGATACAAATATAACATGATACAATGTAACCATGGCAGATACAAATATAACATGATACAATGTAACCATGGCAGATACAAATATAACATGATACAATGTAACCATAGCAGATACAAATATAACATGATACAATGTAACCATGGCAGATACAAATATAACATGATACAATGTAACCATAGCAGATACAAATATAACATGATACAATGTAACCATGGCAGATACAAATATAACATGATACAATGTAACCATAGCAGATACAAATATAACATGATACAATGTAACCATAGCAGATACAAATATAACATGATACAATGTAACCGTGGCAGATACAAATATAACATGATACAATGTAACCATAGCAGATACAAATATAACATGATACAATGTAACCATGGCAGATAGACATATAACATGGTACAATGTAACCATGGCAGATACACATATAACATGATACAATGTAACCATAGCAGATACAAATATAACATGATACAATGTAACCATGGCAGATACAAATATAACATGATACAATGTAACCATGGCAGATACACATATAACATGGTACAATGTAACCATAGCAGATACAAATATAACATGATACAATGTAACCATGGCAGATACAAATATAACATGATACAATGTAACCATGGCAGATACAAATATAACATGATACAATGTAACCATAGCAGATACAAATATAACATGATACAATGTAACCATGGCAGATACAAATATAACATGATACAATGTAACCATGGCAGATACAAATATAACATGATACAATGTAACCATAGCAGATACAAATATAACATGATACAATGTAACCATGGCAGATACAAAATATAACATGATACAATGTCGTTATGATAGAGACAAATATACAATGTAGCAATAACACGTGTGGACTGTCTAGAGATGCCCCTGAGCAGCCGTTATGATTCCTTTTCCTCTGGGGCTCGTTCTCTGTTTCTTTAATTGACTCTCATAAACAAATTTTATAGATAAGAGGTTGCAGATTCTCAATGTCACCGCGCTCATCCCCTCCCGGCTGCACCCTTTCACGTCAGCCTGTCCTGCGCTCATAAATAGCTTCCCGGTGATTGAAGTGTCACTGCCGCGCTGAGTGCCCCGTGGATATCAGTCGCTCTACAAAGGACGTTGAGCACAGAGACTTCTACACGCTACGTAGGTTCATCATCATATAAATCTCAGACCCTTGTGCAGCAGCGGCCTGTGCCTTGATATAGTCATTATTTGGCCCGGGCACAGCGTCTGTACTCCGCATGAGAACTCAGACAGGCACACGTGGGCAACAGCTAAAGCTAAACAACCGTGTGAGCCAAGGAGGGAAATGAAAGCTAATAGAATTAGAGGAATGTAATAAAAGAACAGAATAGCAAAATGAAGATCATACCGATCACAAGACAAAGTCTTCTCTTCATATTCTGGGGTCTTCATGACCAGGATCTTTGTGTCCTGAGAACTTCATATTCAGGGATCTAGAAGTCCTAATATCCTCATGTTCAAGGGCCCTAAAGCCCAGGGATCTTCATGTCCAGGGATCTTCATGTCCAGGGATCTTCATCTCCAGGGATCTTTGTGTCCTAAGATCTTCATGTTCAGGGCTCTTTATGTCCAGGGATCATTGTCGGCTGGGGTCTTTTTAACTTAGGATCTTTGCGTTTTGGGGTCTTTATATTTTTGGGTCTTCATTCCCTAGAATTTTGGGATTTTCATGTCCAGAGGTTTTTTTGTCCAGGGATCTTTGTGTCCTGGTATCCTCCTGTCATGGGGTCTTCATAGCTTGAGGCTTTGATATCAAGAGGTTTTTGTGTCCTAAAATTTCACGTCTATTACAGGATCTTCATATCGTTGGATCTTCAAGTCCAAAGATCTTCATGTTCAGGAATCTTCATGTTCCGGAATTTTCGTGTCCTGAACTCTTTATGTTCTGGGGTCTTCGTGTACTAGAATTTGATGTCTTGGAACTTTCATGTTGAGGGAGGTTCGTGTCCTAGGATATTCATGCCCTGGGGTCTTGATATTTTGGGGTCTACATATCTTGGGGTTTTTATGTCCTAAAATATTATTATAGGAATTTTATGTCCAGGGATCTTCATGTTCGGGGATCTTCATGTCCCAGGATCTTTGTGTACTGAAGTCTTCATGTCGATAAGGGGTTTATATCCTGGGGTCTTTGCCTTCTGTAGTCTTTTTATTCTGGGGTGTTCATGTTCTAGAATTTCCTGTCTTTGGAATTTATATGTCTAGGGATCTTCGTGTTTAGGAATCTTCATATCCTGGGGTCTTAATATACTAGGCTCTTCATATCCTGGGGCCTTCACACCTTGGGGTCTTTGTGTTCTAAAATGTCTTGGGATCTTCACGTCCCTGGTGTTTCATGTCCTGGGAATTTCATGTCCCGGGTCTTCATGTCCTAGGGTCTTTGTTGTCAGAGGTGTTTGTGTCCTATAATTGAACGTTTTGGGATTTTTAGGTCCCAAGATCTTCATGTTAATGGATGTTTTTGTCCTGGTATCTTCAAGTACTGGGTTCTTCATATCCTGGGGTCTTAGTACCCTGGGATCTTTATGTTCTAGGGTCTTTTTGTCTTTCATTTTCATGTCATGGAATCTTTAAGTTCAGGGATGTCCTGGGATCTTCATGTCCTGGGATCTCCATATCCAAGGATCTCCATGATCCAGAATCTTCATTTCCAAAGATCTTCAGGTTTCCTGGGTTCTTTGAGTCCTGGGCTCTTCATGTCCTGGGGTCTTCATATCCTGGGGTCTTTGCATTCTGGGCTCTTTGTGTCTTTACATTTTTATGTCTCGACATCTTCATGTCCAGGAATCTTCAGATCTTGGGATTTTCATGTCCAGGGATTTTCCTGTCCTAAGAACTTCATGTTTTTACGACCTGGGATTTTCATGTCCTGGGGTCTTCATATCCTGGGCTCTTCATGTCCTGGGCTCTTCATGTCCTGGGTTCTTCATGTCCTGGGGTCTTCATATCCTGGGGTCTTCATATCCTGGGCTCTTCATGTCCTGGGGTATTTGCATTCTGGGCTCTTTGTGTCTTTACATTTTTATGTCTCGACATCTTCAAATCCAGGAATCTTCAGGTCTCAGGATCTTCATGTTCTGGAATTTCATATCTTGGGATTTTCATGTCCAGGGATTTTCCTGTCCTAAGAACTTCATGTTTTTACGACCTGGGATTTTCATGTCCTGGGGGGGGGGGGTCGTCATGTCCTGTGGTCGAGGTACCTGGGACCTTTGTTTTCTGGGGCCTTTGCGTCCTTAAATTTCATGTCTTCAGGCTGCAGAACAGTCTAATGTATTATATTAATATGGACTTAAAGCAAATGAATGCTGTATTGTTGCCCAGAGACAATTACATATGTTGGCCAAGTGGTGGAAAGGGCCGTCTAAAGGGGCGTGGCCTAAAATGGGTGTGGCTTGTGAACCATAGCTCAAATCTCCCTGAAGACCATTTCCAATTGTTGCCAAGCATAAGTTTAGTCAACGTCAATCACATCGAGGAGCAGACGGTTCACAACCAGGTTCATCCCAACTGCCCGATATGGAAGGATTTCTGGTGTGATGGCGGCCGTAGTGATTATTACTCAGCTTTCCCAGAAATGGATAAAACCAGGAGGCATCCAACGTATTAGTGTTCAAAGTTTGAGTAAACTCTATCTGTCCCTGTGATCTCCCTCTTTATTGAGATACATATATTCATAAACTGGAGAACACAACGATTTTCCCGTTTGTAAAAATAATAAATGACATATAATAATATATAACCCCCTCCCCCGCTCACCTCATTATTTTAAATGGGAGCACACAGAGCCTCATTTATAAATACCCCGGACACGCGGATTCAAGAAACACAACTGACCTCATTTAAGGGACAATTCTGAAAAACCGAAGCACGTCTCGGCGAGGAGGAGGAGGAATCCGAAGACGATGGTTCTGTAATATTATAAGCTGCGTTTCACCCGACGTTCCTAGATTTCTGATTTAATTATGTGTCTCATTAAAGGGGGATATCATTTCTAGGATATGCCGTGACTTTATGATCAGTGGGGGTTCGACCTAAGGGACACCCAATGACCCTGAGTATTATTGAGTCGCAGCGCCCCTTCACTGTTTTTCTCTGCAAATCGGCGCACCCGCCACCCAGCTGTGAAGAGCAAAACGATGATAGGGACATGATAACGATGATAGGGACATAACGATGATAGGGATATGACAATGATAATAGGGATATGACTACGATGATAGGGATATGACAATGATAATAGGGATATGACTACGATGATAGGGACATAACAATGATGATAGGGATATGACAATGATGATAGGGATATGACAGGGATGATAGGGATATGACAGTGATGATAGGGATATGACAGTGATGATAGGGATATGACAGTGATGATAGGGATATGACAGTGATGATAGGGATATGACAATGATGATAGGGATATGACAGTGATGATAGGGATATGACAGTGATGATAGGGATATGACAATGATGAAAGGGATATGACAGTGATGATAGGGACATAACAATGATGATAGGGATATGACAATGATGATAGGGATATGACAATGATGATAGGGATATGACAATGATGATAGGGATATGACAGTGATGATAGGGATATGACGATGATAAGGATATGACAATGATGATAAGGATATGACAATGATGATAGGGATATGACAGTGATGATAGGGATATGACAATGATGATAGGGATATGACGGTGATGATAGGGATATGACAGTGATGATAGGGATATGACAATGATGATAGGGATATGACAATGATGATAGGGATATGACAATGATGATGGGGATATGACGATGATAAGGATATGACAATGATGATAAGGATATGGCAATGATGATAGGGATATGACAATGATGATAGGGATATGACGGTGATGATAGGGATATGACAGTGATGATAGGGATATGACAATGATGATAGGGATATGACAATGATGATAGGGATATGACAGTGATGATAGGGATATGACAATGATGATAGGGATATGACAGTGATGATAGGGATATGACAGTGATGATAGGGATATGACTACGATGATAGGGACATAACAATGATGATAGGGATATGACAGTGATGATAGGGATATGACAGTGATGATAGGGATATGACAGTGATGATAGGGATATGACAGTGATGATAGGGATATGACAGTGATGATAGGGATATGACAGTGATGATAGGGATATGACTACGATGATAGGGATATGACAATGATAATAGGGATATGACTACGATGATAGGGACATAACAATGATGATAAGGATATTACAGGGATGATAGGGATATGACAATGATGATAGGGATAGGACAATGATGATAGGGATATGACTACGATGATAGGGACATGACAATGATGATAGGGATATGACAGTGATGATAGGGATATGACAGTGATGATAGGGATATGACTACGATGATAGGGACATAACAATGATGATAGGGACATAACAATGATGATAGGGATATGACAATGATGATAGGGATATGACAGTGAGGATAGGGATATGACAGTGATGATAGGTATATGACAATGATGATAGGGATATGACAGTGATGATAGGGACATAACAATGATGATAGGGATATGACAATGATGATAGGGATATGACAGTGATGATAGGGATATGACAGTGATGATAGGGATATGACAGTGATGATAGGGATATGACTACGATGATAGGGATATGACAGTGATAATAGGGATATGACAGTGATGATAGGGATATGACAGTGATGATAGGGATATGACTACGATGATAGGGACATAACAATGATGATAAGGATATGACAGGGATGATAGGGATATGACAATGATGATAGGGATATGACAATGATGATAGGGATATGACAATGATAATAGGGATATGACTACGATGATAGGGACATAACAATGTCGATAGGGATATGACAGGGATGATAGGGATATGACAGTGATGATAGGCATATGACAATGATGATAGGGATATGACAGTGATGATAGGGATATGACAGTGATGATAGGGATATGACAATGATGATAGGGATATGACAGTGATGATAGGGATATGACAGTGATGATAGGGATATGACAATGATGATAGGGATATGACAGTGATGATAGGGATATGACAATGATAATAGGGATATGACTACGATGATAGGGATATGACAGTGATGATAGGGATATGACAATGATAATAGGGATATGACTACGATGATAGGGACATAACAATGATGATAAGGATATGACAATGATGATAGGGATATGACAGTGATGATAGGGATATGACAATGATGATAGGGATATGACAGTGATGATAGGGATATGACAGTGATGATAGGGATATGACAGTGATGATAGGGATATGACAGTGATGATAGGGATATGACAGTGATGATAGGGATATGACAGTGATGATAGGGATATGACAGTGATGATGGGGATATGACAGTGATGATGGGGATATGACAGTGATGATAGGGATATGACAATGATGATAGGGATATGACAGTGATGATAGGGATATGACGATGATGATGGGGATATGACGATGATAAGGATATGACAATGATGATAGGGATATGACAATGATGATAGGGATATGACAATGATGATAGGGATATGACAGTGATGATAGGGATATGACAGTGATGATAGGGATATGACAGTGATGATAGGGATATGACAGTGATGATGGGGATATGACAGTGATGATAGGGATATGACAATGATGATAAGGATATGACAGTGATGATAGGGATATGACAATGATGATAGGGATATGACAATGATGATAGGGATATGACAGTGATGATAGGGATATGACAATGATGATAAGGATATGACAGTGATGATAAGGATATGACAGTGATGATAGGGATATGACAATGATGATAGGGATATGACAATGATGATAGGGATATGACAGTGATGATAGGGATATGACAGTGATGATAAGGATATGACAGTGATGATAGGGATATGACAATGATGATAGGGATATGACAGTGATGATAGGGATATGACAGTGATGATAGGGATATGACAGTGATGATAGGGATATGACAGTGATGATAAGGATATGACAGTGATGATAGGGATATGACAGTGATGATAAGGATATGACAGTGATGATAGGGATATGACAATGATGATAGGGATATGACAGTGATGATAGGGATATGACAGTGATGATAGGGATATGACAATGATGATAAGGATATGACAATGATGATAGGGATATGACAGTGATGATAGGGATATGACAGTGATGATAGGGATATGACAATGATGATAAGGATATGACAATGATGATAAGGATATGACAATGATGATAGGGATATGACAATGATGATAGGGATATGACAGTGATGATAGGGATAGGACAGTGATGATAGGGATATGACAATGATGATAGGGATATGACAATGATGATAGGGATATGACAGTGATGATAGGGATATGACAATGATGATAGGGATATTACAATGATGATAAGGATATGACAATGATGATAGGGATATGACAGTGATGATAGGGATATGACAATGATGATAGGGATATGACAGTGATGATAGGGATATGACAGTGATGATAGGGATATGACAATGATGATAAGGATATGACAATGATGATAGGGATATGACAATGATGATAAGGATATGACAATGATGATAGGGATATGACAGTGATGATAAGGATATGACAGTGATGATAGGGATATGACAATGATGATAAGGATATGACAATGATGATAGGGATATGACAATGATGATAAGGATATGACAATGATGATAAGGATATGACAATGATGATAGGGATATGACAGTGATGATAAGGATATGACAGTGATGATAGGGATATGACAATGATGATAAGGATATGACAATGATGATAGGGATATGACGATGATGATGGGGATATGACAGTGATGATGGGGATATGACAGTGATGATGGGGATATGACAGTGATGATAGGGATATGACAGTGATGATAGGGATATGACTACGATGATAGGGATATGACAGTGATAATAGGGATATGACAGTGATGATAGGGATATGACAGTGATGATAGGGATATGACTACGATGATAGGGACATAACAATGATGATAAGGATATGACAGGGATGATAGGGATATGACAATGATGATAGGGATATGACAATGATGATAGGGATATGACAATGATAATAGGGATATGACTACGATGATAGGGACATAACAATGATGATAGGGATATGACAGGGATGATAGGGATATGACAATGATGATAGGGATATGACTACGATGATAGGGACATGATGATAGGGATATGACAGTGATGATAGGGATATGACAGTGATGATAGGGATATGACAATGATGATAGGGATATGACAGTGATGATAGGGATATGACAGTGATGATAGGGATATGACAATGATGATAGGGATATGACAGTGATGATAGGGATATGACAGTGATGATAGGGATATGACAGTGATGATAGGGATATGACAATGATAATAGGGATATGACTACGATGATAGGGATATGACAGTGATGATAGGGATATGACAGTGATAATAGGGATATGACTACGATGATAGGGACATAACAATGATGATAAGGATATGACAATGATGATAGGGATATGACAGTGATGATAGAGATATGACAATGATGATAGGGATATGACAGTGATGATAGGGATATGACAGTGATGATAGGGATATGACAGTGATGATAGGGATATGACAGTGATGATAGGGATATGACAGTGATGATGGGGATATGACAGTGATGATGGGGATATGACAGTGATGATAGGGATATGACAATGATGATAGGGATATGACAGTGATGATAGGGATATGACGATGATGATGGGGATATGACGATGATAAGGATATGACAATGATGATAGGGATATGACAATGATGATCGGGATATGACAATGATGATAGGGATATGACAGTGATGATAGGGATATGACAGTGATGATAGGGATATGACAGTGATGATAGGGATATGACAGTGATGATAGGGATATGACAATGATGATAAGGATATGACAGTGATGATAGGGATATGACAATGATGATAGGGATATGACAATGATGATAGGGATATGACAATGATGATAAGGATATGACAATGATGATAGGGATATGACAGTGATGATAGGGATATGACAATGATGATAGGGATATGACAGTGATGATAGGGATATGACAATGATGATAGGGATATGACAATGATGATAAGGATATGACAATGATGATAGGGATATGACAGTGATGATAAGGATATGACAGTGATGATAGGGATATGACAATGATGATAAGGATATGACAATGATGATAGGGATATGACGATGATGATAGGGATATGACAGTGATGATGGGGATATGACAGTGATGATAGGGATATGACAATGATGATAGGGATATGACAGTGATGATAGGGATATGACAGTGATGATAGGGATATGACAGTGATGATAGGGATATGACAGTGATGATAGGGATATGACAATGATGATAGGGATATGACAGTGATGATAGGGATATGACGATGATGATAGGGATATGACAATGATGATAGGGATATGACAATGATGATAGGGATATGACAGTGATGATGGGGATATGACAGTGATGATAGGGATATGACAATGATGATAGGGATATGACAGTGATGATAGGGATATGACAGTGATGATAGGGATATGACAATGATGATAGGGATATGACAGTGGTGATAGGGATATGACAATGATGATAGGGATATGACAATGATGATAAGGATATGACAATGATGATGGGGATATGACGATGATGATGGGGATATGACAGTGATGATGGGGATATGACAGTGATGATAGGGATATGACAGTGATGATGGGGATATGACGATGATGATAGGGATATGACAGTGATGATGGGGATATGACGATGATGATAGGGATAGCGATGATAGGACTGTAGTCTGTGGGGGATCTGTGACATCGCGGCCCGCATTGGTCCATCTCGGACGTGGAAATGGCTGTTTGTATGAATGTAGCCTTATAGTCATACAGCGTAAATGTGGACCAGGCAGCCGCAAAATGCGCCAAATTGATCGCAGTGGTGCACACTATATGATCATTTTGGCGCATCTCACATGACACTTTTCCCTTTCTTATACCACTTTTGATTTGGCTTATTTTGCGCCAGAATTTTATGCCACTTTTTTGACGCAATTTTGACGAACATTGGCGTATTTTACGCCACACCCTTTTTCTAACAAAACATGGCTCTTTCTCGCTCAGCCACGGCCCTTTTTCAAAACACAACTAAAAGGTGTCAAGTGAGAGGCAAATGTTAATGTTGCGCCAACTGCATTAACTTGTGCCACAATCTGGCGCATTTTTTATCACTTTCTAGACCCAGCAGGACATTCGCCCCTCGGTCGGTTGATGTTACAGAACCTTCCATGATATAATGATTGGGCTTTATTTACATAGGACTGGACCTCCAGGTCACACATCTTCTTCTTCCTCCCGTCTGTATTATTGCACGTTGGTGATCAGAAAGGGTTAACCTCTGTGCGGTTATTTCCCGGCTCTGCTTTCATCTCCGGACGAGCGGCATCAGCCACAGATCTGGGCACATCCCGCCCGCCAGCTCCCCATCTCAAAGGCAGAGACATTAAACAGAGTGATTGCGTGCGGCCCGGGGTGTCTCCTGTCACATGGACCGTTCCGTATCAGGACGGCGGCGCGGCTGAATCTTTATGCGCCGCCACCTGCTCCCCGCGGCCACAATGCACAACTTTCCTTTTGTCGGCCAATTAAGAACATGCCCGGGCTCCTCTCCGCCACCGGCCCCGGCCCCGGCCCCGGCTCCTGCTTTGGCTTCGTTCTCACTTGTATGTTAAAGCCAAACAGCAACCTGTCATTTTATGGAGATTTATTTCTCCTATGAGGCCGGAACATGAAAACTTCACTGAGGGAAGAGATTAACCCCTTGTGTGCTGGTGATTAGGGGTGCCGTGCGATCACACGTAATAGGCTTAGATACACTTCACTATATCAAACATGATAGGCTTAGATACACTGGACTGTATTGCACACGATAGGCTTAGATACACTGGACTGTATCGCACATGATAGGCTTAGATACACTGGACTGTATCGCACATGATCAGCTTAGATAGTCGTACATTATCACTTGGGGCAAAGATTTAGTTCTCTGGCCGTGTCCCGAATCTAAATACTCTGACCAAGGAAAAGTGGCTTATTGGTGCCGCCCTCTTGGCACCCAGCAACCAGGACACATGCGCCTCTGACAACACCCCATGTCACACCTGATAGGCTAAGATACACTGGCACATGATGAGGATTGTAGTTCTATAGACCCTATTATAGGTGTGGCCTCATATTGTAACCCGTTACCTGGGCTATAACCTGCAGCCTCATGTGACGGCGAGGTGGGGGATATATATACAGTATATACCATCACGATGACCCCGGGGGGAGGTGAGGAGGAGAATATATATATATATATATATATACAGTATATACCATCACGATGACCCCGGGGGGAGGTGAGGAGGAGAATATATATATATATATATATATATATATACAGTATATACCATCACGGTGACCCCGGGGGGAGGTGAGGAGGAGAATATATATATATATATATATATATACAGTATATACCATCACGGTGACCCCGGGGGGAGGTGAGGAGGAGAATATATATATATATATATATATATATATATACAGTATATACCATCACGGTGACCCCGGGGGGAGGTGAGGAGGAGAGTATATATATATATATACAGTATATACCATCACGGTGACCCATGGGGGAGGTGAGGAGGAGAATATATATATATACAGTATATACCATCACGGTGACCCCGGGGGAGGTGAGGAGGAGAATATATATATATACAGTATATACCATCACGGTGACCCCGGGGGGAGGTGAGGAGGAGAGTATATATATATATATATACAGTATATACCATCACGGTGACCCCGGGGGGAGGTGAGGAGGAGAATATATATATATATACACAGTATATACCATCACGGTGACCCCGGGGGAGGTGAGGAGGAGAATATATATATATACAGTATATACCATCACGGTGACCCCGGGGGGAGGTGAGGAGGAGAATATATATATATATATATACAGTATATACCATCACGGTGACCCCGGGGGGAGGTGAGGAGGAGAATATATATATATATACACAGTATATACCATCACGGTGACCCCGGGGGGAGGTGAGGAGGAGAGTATATATATATATATAGTATATACCATCACGGTGACCCCGGGGGGAGACTGACAGACCAGAGGTGACACGCGCTGCGCACAGAGCAGATTTTCATGATGACAGCAGGAGAAAGACAAATTCAATTTGCTTCAAGAAAAGGCGAGTGAGAGTCGGGCACTTATAATGCCAAGATCCTAACGAGACTGAGTGCACACGACAGAACGACACTACATCTCATACTCTAGTCACAACCAGAGCTGCACACTCATCATGCCACTCTTTCCAGGTGACAGAGAGATCTGATCAGGGTGATTGTCCTTGGTCCCATCCTGGTCACACTGCTGGAACAATCCTGACAATCCTCATAGTGCCCAATATAATAGAGGGGTGAACTATCTTCCAGGGGCGCACCTCCCCTATGTGTATATGTGATGGTGGTGGGGGAGTCATTGCTGTTCTGGGGAGGTATACTGATTATATGCATTGATAAAGTGAAAGATAGTTTAACAAAACTCCTTAAATGCTCTGTGCTCCTGAGATTTCTGATACTGATATATTAACATGAAGCCCTGTTCTCCTGAACATGATTATAGGGTCAAAGGTACAAACACTCCAGTGTCTCCGACATCTGGGGGCCTCATCTTAGCGTCAGATGGTTTCACTATCAATCTCTGATTCTTGACCCGAGCCTCTGAGTTTTGTATACGTCTGTGATTTGGGCATTATGATAATACTATTTGTGTACTGTTATGTGTGCTCTGTATGGTACTGTTATGTGTGCACTGTATGGTGCTGTTATGTGTGCACTGTATGGTACTGTTATGTGTACACTGTATGGTACTGTTATGTGTGCTCTGTATGGTGCTGTTATGTGTGCTCTGTATGGTGCTGTTATATGTGCTCTGTATGGTACTGTTATGTGTGCCCTGTATGGTGCTGTTATGTGTGCTCTGTATGGTGCTGTTATATGTGCTCTGTATGGTACTGTTATGTGTGCTCTGTATGGTACTGTTATGTGTGCACTGTATGGTACTGTTATGTGTGCTCTGTATGGTACTGTTATGTGTGCTCTGTATGGTACTGTTATGTGTGCTCTGTATGGTATTGTTATGTGTGCACTGTATGGTATGGTATTGTTATGTGTGCACTGTATAGTACTGTTATGTGTGCTCTGTATGGTACTGTTATGTGTACACTGTATAGTACTGGTATGTGTGCTCTGTATGGTGCTGTTATGTGTGCACTGTATGGTACTGTTATGTGTACACTGTATAGTACTGGTATGTGTGCTCTGTATGGTGCTGTTATGTGTGCACTGTATGGTACTGTTATGTGTGCTCTGTATGGTACTGTTATGTGTGCTCTGTATGGTACTGTTATGTGTGCACTGTATGGTGCTGTTATGTGTGCACTGTATGGTACTGTTATGTGTACACTGTATGGTACTGTTATGTGTGCTCTGTATGGTGCTGTATGGTACTGTTATGTGTGCTCTGTATGGTATTGTTATGTGTGCTCTGTATGGTGCTGTTATGTGTGCTCTGTATGGTATTGTTATGTGTGCTCTGTATGGTGCTGTTATTTGTGCTTTGTATGGTATTGTTATGTGTGCTCTGTATGGTACTGTTATGTGTGCACTGTATGGTACTGTTATGTGTGCTCTGTATGGTACTGTTATGTGTGCTCTGTATGGTACTGTTATGTGTGCTCTGTATGGTATTGTTATGTGTGCTCTGTATGGTATTGTTATGTGTGCTCTGTATGGTGCTGTTATGTGTGCTCTGTATGGTATTGTTATGTGTGCTCTGTATGGTACTGTTATGTGTACACTGTATGGTACTGTTATGTGTGCTCTGTATGGTGCTGTTATGTGTGCTCTGTATGGTACTGTTATGTGTGCTCTGTATGGTACTGTTATGTGTGCACTGTATGGTACTGTTATGTGTGCTCTGTATGGTGCTGTTATATGTGCTCTGTATGGTATTGTTATGTGTGCTCTGTATGGTACTGTTATGTGTACACTGTATGGTACTGTTATGTGTGCTCTGTATGGTGCTGTTATGTGTGCACTGTATGGTACTGTTATGTGTGCCCTGTATGGTACTGGTATGTGTGCTCTGTATGGTACTGTTATGTGTGCTCTGTATGGTACTGTTATGTGTGCTCTGTATGGTGCTGTTATGTGTGCACTGTATGGTGCTGTTATGTGTGCTCTGTATGGTACTGTTATGTGTGCTCTGTATGGTACTGTTATGTGTGCTCTGTATGGTGCTGTTATGTGTGCACTGTATGGTGCTGTTATGTGTGCACTGTATGGTGCTGTTATGTGTGCACTGTATGGTACTGTTATGTGTGCACTGTATGGTACTGTTATGTGTGCACTGTATGGTACTGTTATGTGTGCACTGTATGGTACTGTTATGTGTGCACTGTATGGTACTGTTATGTGTACACTGTATGGTACTGTTATGTGTGCTCTGTATGGTGCTGTTATGTGTGCACTGTATGGTACTGTTATGTGTGCACTGTATGGTACTGTTATGTGTGCCCTGTATGGTACTGTTATGTGTGCTCTGTATGGTGCTGTTATGTGTGCTCTGTATGGTGCTGTTATGTGTGCACTGTATGGTACTGTTATGTGTGCTCTGTATGGTATTGTTATGTGTGCACTGTATGGTACTGTTATGTGTGCACTGTATGGTGCTGTTATGTGTGCACTGTATGGTGCTGTTATGTGTGCTCTGTATGGTACTGTTATGTGTGCTCTGTATGGTGCTGTTATGTGTGCTCTGTATGGTACTGTTATGTGTGCTCTGTATGGTACTGTTATGTGTGCACTGTATGGTGCTGTTATGTGTGCACTGTATGGTACTGTTATGTGTGCTCTGTATGGTATTGTTATGTGTGCTCTGTATGGTACTGTTATGTGTGCTCTGTATGGAAATGTTATGTGTGCACTGTATAGTACTGTTATGTGTGCTCTGTATGGTGCTGTTATGTGTGCTCTGTATGGTGCTGTTATGTTTGCACTGTATGGTGCTGTTATGTGTGCTCTGTATGGTATTGTTATGTGTGCACTGTATGGAAATGTTATGTGTGCACTGTATGGTACTGTTATGTGTGCACTGTATGGTACTGTTATGTGTGCACTGTATGGTACTGTTATGTGTGCACTGTATGGTACTGTTATGTGTGCTCTGTATGGTACTGTTATGTGTGCTCTGTATGGTGCTGTTATGTGTGCTCTGTATGGTACTGTTATGTGTGCTCTGTATGGTGCTGTTATGTGTGCACTGTATGGTACTGTTATGTGTGCTCTGTATGGTACTGTTATGTGTGCTCTGTATGGTGCTGTTATGTCTGCTCTGTATGGTGCTGTTATGTGTGCTCTGTATGGTGCTGTTATATGTGCTCTGTATGGTGCTGTTATGTGTGTTCTGTATGGTACTGTTATGTCTGCTCTGTATGGTACTGTTATGTGTGCACTGTATGGTGCTGTTATGTGTGCACTGTATGGTGCTGTTATGTGTGCACTGTATGGTGCTGTTATGTGTGCACTGTATGGTGCTGTTATGTGTGCACTGTATGGTACTGTTATGTGTGCTCTGTATGGAAATGTTATGTGTGCACTGTATGGTGCTGTTATGTGTGCTCTGTATGGTGCTGTTATGTTTGCACTGTATGGTGCTGTTATGTGTGCCCTGTATGGTATTGTTATGTGTGCACTGTATGGAAATGTTATGTGTGCACTGTATAGTACTGTTATGTGTGCACTGTATAGTACTGTTATGTGTGCTCTGTATGGTACTGTTATGTGTGCTCTGTATGGTGCTGTTATGTGTGCACTGTATGGTACTGTTATGTGTGCTCTGTATGGTACTGTTATGTGTGCTCTGTATGGTGCTGTTATGTGTGCACTGTATGGTGCTGTTATGTGTGCACTGTATGGTACTGTTATGTGTGCTCTGTATGGTACTGTTATGTGTGCTCTGTATGGTGCTGTTATGTGTGCACTGTATGGTGCTGTTATGTGTGCACTGTATGGTACTGTTATGTGTGCACTGTATGGTACTGTTATGTGTGCACTGTATGGTACTGTTATGTGTGCTCTGTATGGTGCTGTTATGTGTGCTCTGTATGGTTCTGTTATGTCTGCTCTGTATGGTGCTGTTATGTGTGCTCTGTATGGTGCTGTTATATGTGCTCTGTATGGTGCTGTTATGTGTGTTCTGTAGGGTATTGTTATGTGTGCACTGTCTGGTGCTGTTATGTGTGCTCTGTATGGTGCTGTTATGTGTGCTCTGTATGGTACTGTTATGTGTGCCCTGTATGGAAATGTTATGTGTGCACTGTATGGTGCTGTTATGTGTGCTCTGTATGGTACTGTTATGTGTGCTCTGTATGGTACTGTTATGTGTGCCCTGTATGGAGATGTTATGTGTGCACTGTATGGTGCTGTTATATGTGCTCTGTATTGTGCTGTTATGTGTGCTCTGTATGGTGCTGTTATGTGTGTTCTGTATGGTATTGTTATGTGTGCACTGTATAGTACTGTTATGTGTGCACTGTATGGTACTGTTATGTGTGCACTGTATGGTACTGTTATGTGTACACTGTATGGTACTGTTATGTGTGCTCTGTATGGTACTGTTATGTGTGCACTGTATGGTATGGTATTGTTATGTGTGCACTGTATAGTACTGTTATGTGTGCTCTGTATGGTATTGTTATGTGTGCACTGTATGGTACTGTTATGTGTGCACTGTATGGTATTGTTATGTGTGCACTGTATAGTACTGTTATGTGTGCTCTGTATGGTACTGTTATGCGTGCACTGTATGGTGCTGTTATGTGTGCACTGTATGGTACTGTTATGTGTGCACTGTATGGTGCTGTTATGTGTGCACTGTATGGTACTGTTATGTGTGCACTGTATGGTGCTGTTATGTGTGCACTGTATGGTGCTGTTATGTGTGCACTGTATGGTGCTGTTATGTGTGTACTGTATAGTACTGTTATGTGTGCACTGTATGGTACTGTTATGTGTGCACTGTATGGTACTGTTATGTGTGCACTGTATGGTACTGTTATGTGTACACTGTATGGTACTGTTATGTGTGCTCTGTATGTTACTGTTATGTGTGCTCTGTATGGTACTGGTATGTGTGCTCTGTATGGTACTGGTATGTGTGCTCTGTATGGTACTGTTATGTGTGCTCTGTATGGTACTGTTATGTGTGCACTGTATGGTACTGTTATGTGTGCACTGTATGGTGCTGTTATGTGTGTACTGTATGGTACTGTTGTGTGCACTGTATGGTACTGTTATGTGTGCACTGTATGGTATTGTTATGTGTGCACTGTATGGTGCTGTTATGTGTGTACTGTATGGTACTGTTGTGTGCACTGTATGGTACTGTTATGTGTGCACTGTATGGTATTGTTATGTGTGCACTGTATGGTATGGTATTGTTATGTGTGCACTGTATGGTACTGTTATGTGTGCACTGTATAGTACTGTTATGTGTGCTCTGTATGGTATTGTTATGTGTGCACTGTATGGTACTGTTATGTGTGCACTGTATGGTATTGTTATGTGTGCACTGTATAGTACTGTTATGTGTGCACTGTATGGTACTGTTATGTGTGCACTGTATGGTACTGTTATGTGTGTACTGTATAGTACTGTTATGTGTGCACTGTATGGTACTGTTATGTGTGCACTGTATGGTACTGTTATGTGTGCACTGTATGGTGCTGTTATGTGTGCACTGTATGGTATTGTTATGTGTGCTCTGTATGGTACTGTTATGTGTGCTCTGTATGGTATTGTTATGTGTGTACTGTATGGTACTGTTATGTGTGCACTGTATGGTGCTGTTATGTGTGCACTGTATGGTGCTGTTATGTGTGCACTGTATGGTGCTGTTATGTGTGCACTGTATAGTACTGTTATGTGTGCACTGTATAGTACTGTTATGTGTGCACTGTATGGTACTGTTATGTGTGCACTGTATGTTACTGTTATGTGTACACTGTATGGTACTGTTATGTGTGCTCTGTATGGTACTGTTATGTGTGCTCTGTATGGTACTGGTATGTGTGCTCTGTATGGTACTGGTATGTGTGCTCTGTATGGTACTGGTATGTGTGCTCTGTATGGTACTGGTATGTGTGCTCTGTATGGTACTGTTATGTGTGCTCTGTATGGTACTGTTATGTGTGCACTGTATGGTACTGTTATGTGTGCACTGTATGGTGCTGTTATGTGTGTACTGTATGGTACTGTTGTGTGCACTGTATGGTACTGTTATGTGTGCACTGTATGGTACTGTTATGTGTGCACTGTATGGTATTGTTATGTGTGCACTGTATGGTATGGTATTGTTATGTGTGCACTGTATGGTACTGTTATGTGTGCACTGTATGGTACTGTTATGTGTGCTCTGTATGGTATTGTTATGTGTGCACTGTATGGTACTGTTATGTGTGCACTGTATGGTACTGTTATGTGTGCTCTGTATGGTATTGTTATGTGTGCACTGTATGGTACTGTTATGTGTGCTCTGTATGGTACTGTTATGTGTGCACTGTATAGTACTGTTATGTGTGCACTGTATGGTATTGTTATGTGTGCACTGTATGGTACTGTTATGTGTGCACTGTATGGTATTGTTATGTGTGCACTGTATGGTACTGTTATGTGTGCACTGTATAGTACTGTTATGTGTGCTCTGTACGGTATTGTTATGTGTGCACTGTATGGTACTGTTATGTGTGCACTGTATGGTATTGTTATGTGTGCACTGTATGGTACTGTTATGTGTGCACTGTATAGTACTGTTATGTGTGCTCTGTATGGTATTGTTATGTGTGCTCTGTATGGTACTGTTATGTGTGCACTGTATGGTATTGTTATGTGTGCACTGTATGGTACTGTTATGTGTGCTCTGTATGGTACTGTTATGTGTGCACTGTATAGTACTGTTATGTGTGCACTGTATGGTATTGTTATGTGTGCACTGTATGGTATGGTATTGTTATGTGTGCACTGTATGGTACTGTTATGTGTGCACTGTATAGTACTGTTATTTGTGCACTGTATGGTACTGTTATGTGTGTACTGTATAGTACTGTTATGTGTGCACTGTATGGTACTGTTATGTGTGCACTGTATGGTGCTGTTATGTGTGCACTGTATGGTATTCTTATGTGTGCTCTGTATGGTACTGTTATGTGTGCTCTGTATGGTATTGTTATGTGTGCACTGTATGGTGCTGTTATGTGTGTACTGTATAGTACTGTTATGTGTGCCCTGTATGGTGCTGTTATGTGTGCTCTGTATGGTACTGTTATGTGTGCTCTGTATGGTACTGTTATGTGTGCACTGTATGGTGCTGTTATGTGTGTACTGTATAGTACTGTTATGTGTGCCCTGTATGGTGCTGTTATGTGTGCTCTGTATGGTATTGTTATGTGTGTTCTGTATGGTATTGTTATGTGTGCACTGTATGGTGCTGTTATGTGTGCTCTGTATGGTACTGTTATGTGTGCTCTGTATGGTAGAGTTTATTTTTCTTCTATAGTTTTTCTATTTTCATTCTTAGAAAAATTAAAGGGTCAAGCAGAATGTCTCAACCCGGGGGGCTACATGGACATTGATCCGTCCTTGAGCGCACTCCCCTCCTAAAACACTCTGTGCTGCTGGGGACTCTGCTCCCTCCACTGTTTATGTAACTGTAAATCAGTTGTCCTGTGGCGGAGGAGCTTGCAATCTGTCTGCAGGAGGGAAGAGACAGAAACTCAAGGAGTGGTGATAAGTCGTGGCCGCGGCTCGTTGTTCCAGAAGTTTCCATGTGGCAGCAATTGTTTCTTTATTAATGCACATTCTGAGTAATAAGCAATTAATAGTCCCGGCTGGTAATTATTAATCAGTGATTTCTATTTAAAGATGCGTCGTACAATGAGCCGGAGACATAATGTGACTCAATGTCACGCGTGGTGAAAGACGCTGAAATCTGATCCCAAGTCTGCGCTTCTCTTATATAACGGAGATATAAGAGCAGCACAGAGGATTTCAGGTATATGTTACTGCCAAGGTTACATGGTGATGATTTGCGTTTACCACCAGTTAGTGGGAGGGTTAATATTTAAAGTGACACTCCACCTTTTATTCCAATTGCCTCTATAGTCAGCAGATATAAATCCAGCATCTTTATCATATATATTTACTGCCTTTATTGTCATTTTCACTTGGAAACCATCAGCAATTTGCTGTTGACAGATCTGTGTAGTGGTGCCCTGTTGTGGTGGGATGTAGTGTTTACAGCGAGCGCTATGCAATCAGATGTAGAAGCAACTACACAAACCAGTGCAGCAGTCTATTGGATCTCAGTAAAATGCCAATACAGTGCTGTCAGATTAAATGCAAGACAGCAGTAAATGCAGCTGTTGATGTAACTGGAGTATAAGACACAATATAAACACTACATCTGCTCAAATAAATTACATTATTCTCTGCACAAACATAGAACCAGGAAGATGCAGCATGAAATGTAAAGACCTCCAGCATAGCAGCTAACAAGAAAACAACAGAAATTTGAATGCAGCTCTGGAAGTGAGTGGAGTATAAGATGTGACATCAAGTACAATAAGTGCAGGTCAAGCAAAGGATTTAGATTGAGGCAGCAATCTACTGCTCAGAAGTGGAGGTACTTATTACATTCCAATATCTGTTATTTCTCGCTGTTCCGTTAGCTATAAACTGCGCACAAAACGCTTTTAGTCTCCCTGTCACCGTGACTGATTGTCGCCTCTGGTTCGGGTTTGGATTTGGGAATATCGCTTTCCTCTGTCCGCTGCTCTTGTTACCAGGGAGTCTGGGTAATAATTTACTGGATATCTCTAGAATATTTCTGCCTGTAATAAGAAGCAGCGAGACGATGAGAAGCTCCGGATCCTGTAACATTCTATCCTGACTGTACATTGTAACAACACTGCATAAACCATACAGATCTATCCTGACTGTACATTGTAACAACACTGCATAAACCATAGACATCTATCCTGACTGTACATTGTAACAACACTGCATAAACCATGCAGATCTATCCTGTCTGTACATTGTAACAACACTGCACAAACCATAGGGATCTATCCTGACTGTACATTGTAACAACACTGCACAAACCATAGGGATCTATCCTGACTGTACATTGTAACAACACTGCATAAACCATGCAGATCTATCCCGACTGTACATTGTAACAACACTGCATAAACCATAGACATCTATCCTGACTGTACATTGTAACAACACTGCATAAACCATAAAGATCTATCCTGACTGTACATTGTAACAACACTGCATAAACCATACAGATCTATCCTGACTGTACATTGTAACAACACTGCATAAACCATACAGATCTATCCTGACTACATTTTAACAACATTGCAAAAACCATACAGATTCTTCTGCCTGTTGCCCTTGGTAACAGACTGTGATTTATCCCCTCTCTGTTGTCAGACAGGTGACCTTACTGCTCCCATCATACTTGAGAGATTCGGCTGATCTTTTATCGAGGGGATTCATTTGGGTGATAGCCATATTATGGTGACTTGTAATGTCGAGTCATTATACACCAGCATACGAATGGCCTATATGCGGTGTCAAACTTCTTGAATATGAGTAATTGGAGACCAATCTGTCCGAGTTATTGTTATCTCTTTTGGACTTTGTTCTTAGACATAATTTTTTTACATTTAATGGGTCCTCCTTCCTACAGCTCCAGGGTACGGCGATGGGGCGGCTTGTGCACCCTCATATGCCAATCTTTTCCTGGGGCTGCAGGATAGGGATCCTGGGCCGTCGATGGACCTACTCCTCTTTTGGGTCCGGTACATCGACGACGTTTTCATGATCTGGCAGGGGACACCTGCTGAACTGATGTCATTCTTTAATGTCCTGAATCAAAACACCGGTAACATCAAATTGACATAAAAATGGAGCCATTCCAATATAGATTTCTTAGATATTGTGATTAAAAAGGACTCAAGTGGTTGTAAGGAAACATCGACCAACTGATTGTTACATGCAACTTCTTCGCATCCACGACAGACCATCCAAGCTGTACCCACGGGACAATTTTTGCAAATAAAAAAAGATTTGCTCTACCAATGTCGACTTTGAGCATCGTTCAAGTGAATTAAAAGAACGATTTGCCCAACGAGGTTCTAGTCATCGCAACATTAAGAAGGCCCGTCGTCGCGCACTGACGGCTCCCGAGCACAACTACTACAAACAGCGATCAGAAATAAAACCACATCGAAGGGGAGATTTACAACCACCGATAATTCACGTTGGTCTGAGATGAGAAGTACTTTGGGTAAATGGTGGCCGGTGTTGCTCTTCATCCTGCCAGGGCACCGCGCAGAGCACCCAATCCGGTTCACAGCTATTTCACACCAACAAAACCGGGTAAATATTTTGGAACAAAGGTCCCCAAATGGGGATGTGAACCCTGCGGTGTATTAGATGCCCCGTGGAATACTCGTCTTCGTCTCCAGGTGGATTTACTATCCACTAAAGAGAACCGCTAGGGTGTGTGGATCTCCATCTGTTATACTTGGTTGTGTTTTCTTTATTATGTATATGTGACTGTTTAATAATCTATCAATTTTAAATACTTCGTCTCATTGCCATCTAACGATGATTACTCTTGCACTTTATTATTTTCAGTGCCGTATTTTTCGGACTATAAGACGCACTTGGGTTTTAGACAACAGAAAGTAGGAAAAAATGTCACATTTTACTTCTTTTACAAAGAAAAAACTTTTGGTTACAAAAATAATTTGTTCGGTTTCGCCACATTCTGAGCGCCATAACTTATATTTTTCCGTCGTTTTCGGCGGTGCGAGGGCTTATTTTTTGCGGGACGAGCTGTGGTTTTTATTGGCGCCACTTTTTGGTACATACAATTTTTTTTTATCACTTTTTATTTCATTCTTTCTAGCGCTATGGTGACCAAAAGACGATTCTGGGGTTTTAAATATTTTTTTTTTACGCCGTTCACTGGGTGAGTCAAATAACGCGATATTGTAATCGTTTCAGACTTTTTACGGACGCAGCGATACCAAATTTTTTATTATTTTTTTTAATTTCACATTATGCTTGGGGAAAAATGGGAAAAGGATTTTTTTTTTAACTTATAAAAAAAATTTACACTCCTGAAAATGTATCTTTTTTTTGCTACACATTTTTATTAGTTCCCCTAGAGGACTCGAACCAGCGATCATTAGATCATTAGATCGCTGGTACAATACACTGGAATACATGGATGAGTTATGGAAACAGCGTAAATCACTGAGCTGTTTCCGTAACTCGATCATGTAACCAGTAAGTCGCCGGAAGACAGGGGAGCCGGGTAAGATAGAACAGGGCTTAGGGGGCCCCGTTCTAGAGATAGGTGCAGGTCCCAGATGTGGGACCCGAATCTATCTAACATTTATGACACATCCTGTGGATATGTCATAAATGTCCTACATGGGCAGACCCCTATAAATGCCGCGGTCGCTATTGACCACGGAATTTAACTAAACGGCCAGGAACAGCACCAGCTGACCCCTGCAGTGTATGGGGCGGGCTCAGCGTGTGAGCCAGCTCCGCTCCAAACATCATCCCCTCCCCGTTCCATGATGTTCCGGCACATCACTGGTCGGGAAGGGGTTAAATAAGAAGCGGTCAGGGGGCCCGGCTATGCCAGGTCCCTTGACTGTCGACTATAAGACGCAGGGACTTTTTAGCAAGATTTATTCTTGCTAAAAACTGCGTCTTATAGTCCGAAAAATACGTTATTTTTCTTCGTCACTATTTGTCTCATTCATGTCACGATCACTCATTACCTTTATTGTTTGCCGTATATTTCACATTTCTCCTCGGTGAGATTCACACGAGATACTTTTCTTATAAAAACCCAAATCCCATACGCAGCACATCCCACACGCAGCACATCCCACACGCAGCACATCCCAGACGCAGCACAAATCCCACACGCAGCACAAATCCCACACGCAGCACATCCCACACGCAGCACATCCCACACGCAGCACATCCCACACGCAGCACATCCCATTTATATTGCACGTGTATTTGTGTTCACGTTTTGCTCTTTTTCCCTTTCTTCACTCTCCGTATAATCGATACTTTCCGGTATCTCGTATTTTTTCAATATGTCGCCGCATGTATGGAAGTTTTTTGCACTAATTGTGCGGTTGTGTGATTTGTATTGCGCCATTGTTACACCTCCATATCTGGTACTTAGGACGTTACTTTCGTCCTTTTATTGCGTGTACGCCCCTTACCACTGTGTTTCGGACTCACCTGACCGTGTCTGACGCGCTTCCGGTCCCGTGGTCATCGTTTTTGGCTTCCTGTCTTTGTATCCGGTAATACAGCGGCGACCAATACGTAAACAGTGAGTAGTTTCAAAATACTTATTGGGCATTTTCTCCACCTGGATATGCTGCATGGCCATTGGTTAGCGCTTATTTAAATATCTTCAGCCCATTACCAACGCCCCCCCAGACGAAGACATTTAGCGCCGAAACGCGTGTAGGGGCGGACGCTCGCTGGGGTGATACTTCCAGCAAACCGCAATATGGGTATAACATGTCCCTCATTATTTTCATGGCTCTTGATCGTGTGGCCCTATGTTCAGCGTCCTGCATTACTTGGGCCGGGCAGCGACCAGTCCTGTTTCCATCTGTAGGTTTTGGGTCCTCGGTTTTAACCATTCGGGATCCAGATTTTTATTGTGATTTTTTAATAAAGTCTTTTTCATATTTTCTCTACTTCTTGTTGTTGTATTCATTTTCTTGTAGGTTTGACCCGTGTTTATTTGATGCAAATGATATTCAATGATTGGACCGTTCCATATGGTTATTATACGATACGCTTTGGCATTTGCATTTGGGATAGCGGTCCCTTTGCTGCTTTTTTGGTTTAATTGCTTAACGATATAGTTGTCATCTGATCTCCCTCATTGCACTGCATTCTGATAACAGGAAATCAGCACCACTTTGAATGCTGCTCTGGATGTAATTGGAGTATGGGACAGGATTTTTCTCAGGATCAGTACAAGATAAGAAATGCAAAAGATTTACAAAGTGACCCGTCATTATCTGACAAATGAAACCATGAAATGTAAACAGAAGGTTCCCCTTTAATGTTGAATATCGCTGTGTAATGGAGCGGCGCCCCATGTGGACAGGACAGATATTGTATCTGATGATGATACTTTGTAATATTTGCAGATCTGATGAGTCGTGTTGTAATTGTCCGTGTTCCACAGTTTGCGGGGGCTGCGGCTGTCACTATTATAAGTGCAGTGACCGCCCGCGGCTCTAATCTACGGCGCTGCTGCTTTTGCTGAGAAGTCCAATGATTTCTGATCTCCTGGGACAGACGATCCTGAGGTTTGGGCTGTAAGATGCTTTGAGCCTTTATTGTGGGGCCGTTCTATAGGATAATGCGGTGACGTAGGGCTGCACCTTCCAGCAGCGATCGATACCCTGATGTCCCCGCCGGGAGCCCGGGCTGATGGGGCTGTAACTGCTTGGGCCGCGCTATATTTTGGCTTTGTTTTGTTGGGATGAAGTTTCACAAATCACTTCTCATGCGGCGTCTATTTCAGGCGAAGATCAATCACATTTAATGAAGGTAATGCAGATTGTAATTCCCCTGCCAAGCGGCCTCATCCAACCCAACGTCCAGGCGAGGCCAGACATCTCCAGCGACAACTTATATCCCGAAGTCTAATGAAGTGAGCGACAAACACGCCGAGCTGCAGGGGGGAATCTACTCTGCCAACTGCTGGAGACCGTCTTACTATACACCTCAGCTGCTGCAGAACCTCATAATACACACCTCAGCTGCTGCAGAACCTCATAATACACACCTCAGCTGCTGCAGAACCTCATAATACACACCTCAGCTGCTGCAGAACCTCATAATACACACCTCAGCTGCTGCAGAACCTCATAATACACACCTCAGCTGCTGCAGAACCTCATAATACACACCTCAGCTGCTGCAGAACCTCATAATACACAACTCAGATGCTGCAGAACCTCATAATACACAACTCAGATGCTGCAGAACCTCATAATACACAACTCAGATGCTGCAGAACCTCATAATACACTCCTCAAATGCTGCAGAACCTTATAATACACACCTCAGATGCTGCAGAACTTCATAATACACAACTCAGATGCTGCAGAACCTCATAATACACAACTCAGATGCTGCAGAACCTCATAATACACAACTCAGATGCTGCAGAACCTCATAATACACCCAGCTGCTGCAGAACCTCATAATACACAACCCAGCTGCTGCAGAACCTCATAATACACAACCCAGATGCTGCAGAACCTCATAATACACAACTCAGCTGCTGCAGAACCTCATAATACACAACTCAGATATTGCAGAACCTCATAACACACACCTCAAATGCTGCAGAACCTCATAATACACACCTCATCTGCTGCAGAACCTCATAATACACAACTCAGCTGCTGCAGAACCTCATAATACACAAATCAGATGCTGCAGAACCTCATAATACACAACTCAGCTGCTGCAGAACCTCATAATACACAAATCAGATGCTGCAGAACCTCATAACACACACCTCAGATGCTGCAGAACCTCATAACACACACCTCAGATGCTGCAGAACCTTAAAATACAAACCTCAGATGCTGCAGAACCTCATAATACACACCTCAGATGCTGCAGAACCTCATAATACATACCTTAGCTGCTGCAGAACCTCATAATACACAACTCAGCTGCTGCAGTACTTCATAATACGCACTTCAGATGCTGCAGAACCTCTTACTACACACCTTAGATGCTGCAGAACCTCTTACTACACACCTCAGATGCTGCCGAACCTCATAATACACTCCTCAGATGCTGCAGAACCTCATAATACATACCTCAGCTGCTGCAGAACCTCATAATACATACCTCAGCTGCTGCAGAACCTCATAATACACAACTCAGCTGCTGCAGTACCCCATAATACACCTCTCAGATGATGCAGAACCTCATAATATACATCTCAAATGCTGCAGAACCTCATAATACCCTCCTCAGATGCTGCAGAACCTCATAATACACACCTCAAATGCTGCAGAACCTCATAATACACACCTGAGCTTCTGTAGAACCTCATAATACAAACCACAGATGCTGCAGAACCTCTTACTACACACCTTAGATGCTGCAGAACCTCTTACTACACACCTCAGATGCTGCCGAACCTCATAATACACACCTCAAATGCTGCAGAACCACATAAAACACACTTCAGATGCTGCAGAACCTCATAATACACACCTCAGATGCTGCAGGACCTCTTACTTCACACCTTAGATGCTGCAGAACCCCTTACTATACACCTCAGATGCTGCAGAACCTCATAATACACTCCTCAGATGCTGCAGAACCTCATAATACACACCTCAGCTGCTGCAGAACCTCATAATACACTCCTCAGAAGCTGCAGAAACTCATATTACACACCTCACCTGCTGAAAAACCCTATCACTCACACCCAGCTGCTGCAGAACCTCTGGATACAGTCTATACGGAGTGTTATGAGGTCCCCCTTCTCTTCCTGATGTTCTGCAGCAGCTGTTTCTTCCTCTGGAGGTTGAGTACAATACTTGGTTACGTCCCTGTGACTCCCTTAAACCTTTATGGAAAGACAAGTCCCGGGAGGCAGGTTGTCAATGAAGCTAAATATTGCTGCTGACAACTCCATGTGGGGAGTCCAGTCATCAATGGATTCTCGTCTTCTCGGCCTCTTGACACGTCGTGTTTCCTCAGAGGTTGGAGTCATTGTCTGTTCTCTGTTATTTCTCTCATTCTCCATTTACAACACTCTAAACCTTGGGCAGGCGGCCATGAGAAGATATAGGACTGACTAGGACATGAGAAGATATAGGACTGACTAGGACATGAGAAGATATAGGACTGACCAGGACATGAGAAGATATAGGACTGACTAGGACATGAGAAGATATAGGACTGACCAGGACATGAGAAGATATAGGACTGACCAGGACATGAGAAGATATAGGACTGACAAGGACATGAGAAGATATAGGACTGACTAGGACATGAGAAGATATAGGACTGACTAGGACATGAGAAGATATAGGACTGACCAGGACATGAGAAGATATAGGACTGACCAGGACATGAGAAGATATAGGACTGACAAGGACATGAGAAGATATAGGACTGACAAGGACATGAGAAGATATAGGACTGACCAGGACATGAGAAGATATAGGACTGACCAGGACATGAGAAGATATAGGACTGACAAGGACATGAGAAGATATAGGACTGACTAGGACATGAGAAGATATAGGACTGACTAGGACATGAGAAGATATAGGACTGACTAGGACATGAGAATATATAGGACTGACAAGGACATGAGAAGATATAGGACTGACTAGGACATGAGAAGATATAGGACTGACCAGGACATGAGAAGATATAGGACTGACCAGGACATGAGAAGATATAGGACTGACAAGGACATGAGAAGCTATAGGACTGACTAGGACATGAGAAGATATAGGACTGACTAGGACATGAGAAGATATAGGACTGACCAGGACATGAGAAGATATAGGACTGACCAGGACATGAGAAGATATAGGACTGACTAGGACATGAGAAGATATAGGACTGACCAGGACATGAGAAGATATAGGACTGACTAGGACATGAGAAGATATAGGACTGACTAGGACATGAGAAGATATAGGACTGACTAGGACATGAGAAGATATAGGACTGACTAGGACATAATAAGATATAGGACTGACAAGGACATGAGAAGATATAGGACTGACAAGGACATGAGAAGATATAGGACTGACTAGGACATGAGAAGATATAGGACTGACCAGGACATGAGAAGATATAGGACTGACTAGGACATGAGAAGATATAGGACTGACTAGGACATGAGAAGATATAGGACTGACTAGGACATGAGAAGATATAGGACTGACAAGGACATGAGAAGATATAGGACTGACAAGGACATGAGAAGATATAGGACTGACTAGGACATGAGAAGATATAGGACTGACAAGGACATGAGAAGATATAGGACTGACTAGGACATGAGAAGATATAGGACTGACTAGGACATGAGAAGATATAGGACTGACCAGGACATGAGAAGATATAGGACTGACTAGGACATGAGAAGATATAGGACTGACTAGGACATGAGAAGATATAGGACTGACTAGGACATGAGAAGATATAGGACTGACCAGGACATGATTAGATATAGGACTGACTAGGACATGAGAAGATATAGGACTGACCAGGACATGAGAAGATATAGGACTGACTAGGACATGAGAAGATATAGGACTGACTAGGACATGAGAAGATATAGGACTGACTAGGACATGAGAAGATATAGGACTGACTAGGACATGAGAAGATATAGGACTGACTAGGACATGGGACTGATGACCACTCCTCATCCTACAGGCTGCCCACTAGATGTCTGGACACTTTGTGGTTTTCTTCTCCGAGGAGCAAAGAAAGGGCTGAATCGTCCCATCATCCAAACACATTTCTATGGGGAACTCTCTGCGCCCAGTGCTGGCACCGGGGATAAGACCAGGACAGTCCATGCATGGCCCAGTATATTTGCCAGACAATTGGAACAATAAAGGACCAGTAACAAGAACTTCTAAAGAATGGACGAGCTCAACATGTTATAAATCTTCAGATGTAGAAAAGAAAAGGATCGATATGCGCGATCATGATGGACCAATGTGTCACTGACAGCAAGCGGAGCTAGTGGTGGATCATTGTGTCACTGACAGCAAGCAGAGCTAGTGGTGGATCATTGTGTCACTGACAGTAAGCAGAGCTAGTGGTGGATCATTGTGTCACTGACAGTAAGCAGAGCTAGTGGTGGATCATTGTGTCACTGACAGTAAGCAGAGCTAGTGGTGGATCATTGTGGTGACACTTATTGTTGATGGTCCTATGTCTTACCATCAGTGGTTGGTGTTGATGGACTACGATGTCACTGATAGTGGTGTCGGGACATCTCGTCGTGTGCGGCCACTTCCATAGACCAACAGGGGGCGACAATGAGCCCAAGAACAAAGATCCTAGCTTTATCCTGAGGCCTCACGGGCGACACATTCAGGACCAGTAAATGCCACGTTACGAGAAGTCTCCACCGCGTGACTCCGGCTCCAGGTGTTAATGTCAGTCGTTTGTGGATTGACCTTTTCTCCTCTAGAACCTTTCATGATGTCTCCGTCTCGTCCCTCCTCTAGTGATTCCTGGCGCTCGTCTTGCTCATGGCACCAGTTGTACAGTGACAAATTATTTTCTACAGGGCATAGAGTTGCCATAGAGAGCTGTGCCCGGGCCGTCCCTTCCCACGTTCATCGCCGCTGGGTTGTGCATTGTACAAAACTCTCGACTCATTAACAAGTAAATCGTTTCTTAACCCTAAAATAAAACTTCATCTGAACTTTCCACAGCAACAGACGTCTGTACAGCGATGAGGTCCAAGGACGGACTGTGACATCATGAAGTGTAAGTCCATGCGGTGATGTCGTAGAGTATTGCGGAGAATCTCAGAATTTGTGTGAATGTCGCCATCAGTCGATACTGGGAAAATAACAACGAGCTCGGAATGAGTCATTGGCAGGAAGACAAGTGATGTCACCGCACGGGTGATGTCATGTCCATCAATGGGAGTCTCTCAAAGAAGCATCAATATTTAGGCCAATCACAAGATCACTGATCATCAAACTTCACTGTACGGAACTGAGTTCCCACCGCCCCCGCAGCCTGTAGTTACCCCGTCTTCCTGCCTGTAAGATCTCTGCAAATGTTCAGAAACCTCCGTCACCAAGAAAATCTATCTGCAGTAATATAATAAATAGGAGCGGGAGGAGGGGGATGCAGCTGCAGTATTTCTCTATCTTTGTGTCTGTCAGAGGGGAGGAGGAGCACCCATGGGAGACATCTGATTGGCTTAGAGCACACAGCACATCTCTGACATCACACCAGGGGGAGCCGCCCAGCCAGAATGGAGGGAAAGAAAAAAACTAAAATCTGCAGGTTACACCCATCTTTTCTGGATAATCCACATCTACAGCTGCCTGAGGAGGGGAATTCTTGCTTATAGTGGCAGCGTCGCTTTAAGAAAAAACTGCTCCAAACCAAACCCAGTTGTCAGCAGAGTCCTGGCAATAGATGTTGGGAGCCGGGCGGGCGCTGGAAGGAGCTGCTGGCAGAGGAAAATGACACGTCCCACCGAATTCAATTAACTCATTTCCTTTTCCAAGTAAGAAAGAAAAAAGCTTTACCCAAAACATGTTCTAAGAGTCTATTCAAACGGTGTCGTCAAACCGCAGCTGTGAAACATCACGACAAAACCGCAGCTGTGAAACATCACGACAAAACCGCAGCTGTGAAACATCACGACAAAACCGCAGCTGTGAAACATCACGACAAAACCGCAGCTGTGAAACATCACGACAAAACCGCAGCTGTGAAACATCACGACAAAACCGCAGCTGTGAAATATCACGACAAAACCGCAGCTGTGAAATATCACGACAAAACCGCAGCTGTGAAACATCACGACAAAACCGCAGCTGTGAAACATCACGACAAAACCGCAGCTGTGAAACATCACGACAAAACCGCAGCTGTGAAACATCACGACAAAACCGCAGCTGTGAAACATCACGACAAAACCGCAGCTGTGAAATATCACGACAAAACCGCAGCTGTGAAATATCACGACAAAACCGCAGCTGTGAAACATCACGACAAAACCGCAGCTGTGAAACATCACGACAAAACCGCAGCTGTGAAACATCACGACAAAACCGCAGCTGTGAAACATCACGACAAAACCGCAGCTGTGAAACATCACGACAAAACCGCAGCTGTGAAACATCACGACAAAACCGCAGCTGTGAAACATCACGACAAAACCGCAGCTGTGAAACATCACGACAAAACCGCAGCTGTGAAACATCACGACAAAACCGCAGCTGTGAAACATCACGACAAAACCGCAGCTGTGAAATATCGCGACAAAACCGCAGCTGTGAAACATCGCGTCAAAACCGCAGCTGTGAAACATCGCGACAAAACCGCAGCTGTGAAATATCACGACAAAACCGCAGCTGTGAAACATCACGACAAAACCGCAGCTGTGAAATATCACGACAAAACCGCAGCTGTGAAACATCACGACAAAACCGCAGCTGTGAAACATCACGACAAAACCGCAGCTGTGAAACATCACAACAAAACTGCAGCTGTGAAACATCACGACAAAACCGCAGCTGTGAAATATCACGACAAAACCGCAGCTGTGAAACATCACGACAAAACCGCAGCTGTGAAACATCACGACAAAACCGCAGCTGTGAAACATCACGACAAAACCGCAGCTGTGAAATATCACGACAAAACCGCAGCTGTGAAACATCACGACAAAACCGCAGCTGTGAAACATCACGACAAAAGCGCAGCTGTGAAATATCACGACAAAACCGCAGCTGTGAAACATCACGACAAAACCGCAGCTGTGAAACATCACGACAAAACCGCAGCTGTGAAACATCACGACAAAACCGCAGCTGTGAAACATCACGACAAAACCGCAGCTGTGAAACATCACGACAAAACCGCAGCTGTGAAATATCACGACAAAACCGCAGCTGTGAAACATCACGACAAAACCGCAGCTGTGAAACATCACGACAAAAGCGCAGCTGTGAAATATCGCGACAAAAGCGCAGCTGTGAAATATCGCGACAAAACCGCAGCTGTGAAATATCGCGACAAAACCGCAGCTGTGAAACATCACGACAAAACCGCAGCTGTGAAATATCGCGACAAAACCGCAGCTGTGAAACATCACGACAAAACCGCAGCTGTGAAACATCACGACAAAAGCGCAGCTGTTAGGCCTCATGCACACGACCGTGGCCATGTGCACGGCCATTATTTTTGGGTCGCTGAGTGTCATCCGCAAATCGCGGGCTGTGGCCATTATTTTCTATGATCCTGGACCGCAAAACACGGCCGTAATAAGACATGTCCGTTCTTTCTGCGGTCCAGGCTCCCGGGCCATGCACGGACCCTGGAAACAACGTTCGTGTGCATGGGCCCATTGATATGAATGGGGCCATAATTCTCCCGTGGATTTTCGGGGGAATTGCGACCGCAAAAGCACGTTCGTGTGCACGGGGCCTTAATCTGTTGTGATAATCTGAATACCCGAACCCAAGATATACGTACGGTCACTTAGAAGGACAAATCAGCAGTTTCTGTTCTTCCATTTTGTAGAGATAGATAGATAGATAGATAGATAGATAGATAGATAGATAGATAGATAGATAGATAGATAGATAGATAGATAGATAGATAGATAGATAGATAGATAGATAGATATGAGATAGATAGATAGATAGATAGATAGATAGATAGATAGATAGATAGATAGATAGATAGATAGATAGATAGATATGAGATAGATAGATAGATAGATAGATAGATAGATAGATAGATAGATAGATAGATAGATAGATAGATAGATAGATAGATAGATAGATAGATAGATAGATAGATATGAGATAGATAGATATGAGATAGACAGATAGATATGAGATAGATAGATATGAGATAGATAGATAGATAGATAGATAGATAGATAGATAGATAGATAGATAGATAGATAGATAGATAGATAGATATGAGATAGATAGATAGATAGATAGATAGATAGATAGATAGATAGATATGAGATAGATAGATAGATAGATAGATAGATAGATAGATAGATATGAGATAGATAGATATGAGATAGATAGATAGATATGAGATAGATAGATATGAGATAGATAGATAGATAGATAGATAGATAGATAGATAGATAGATAGATAGATAGATAGATAGATAGATAGATAGCTAGATAGATAGATAGATAGATAGATAGATAGATAGATAGATAGATAGATAGATAGATATGAGATAGATAGATAGATAGATAGATAGATAGATAGATAGATAGATAGATAGATAGATAGATAGATAGATAGATAGATAGATATGAGATAGATAGATAGATAGATAGATAGATAGATAGATATGAGATAGATAGATAGATAGATATGAGATAGATAGATATGAGATAGATAGATAGATAGATAGATAGATAGATAGATAGATAGATAGATAGATAGATAGATAGATAGATAGATAGATAGATAGATAGATAGATAGATAGATATGAGATAGATAGATAGATAGATAGATAGATAGATAGATAGATAGATAGATAGATAGATAGATAGATAGATAGATAGATAGATAGATAGATATGAGATAGATAGATAGATAGATAGATAGATAGATAGATAGATAGATAGATAGATAGATAGATAGATAGATAGATAGATAGATAGATGATAGATGATAGATGATAGATAGATAGATAGATAGATAGATAGATAGATAGATAGATAGATAGATAGATAGATAGATAGATATTCGTGGAAAATGATTTTAAATTTATTAAAGGTCATTAAATTACTTTAAAAATAAATCTAGATTTGTCTTATATTCTATGACTTCTTTGTATAATAACGGCTATTACTTCATATTTGACACTTTCTTCTATTACTTATAGATAATTCCGTCTTGTTTTTGGTCCAGTGAGGTGGGATTTGGGAGGCTGGTTCTGGTGGGGGAGGGGCAGTGATCCGTGTAGTGATGGAGTCACATCTGCTCCCGCGACTCTGTGACATTTTATGATGTGATTTTTTTCACACTCTGTATGATTTTCTATGAATTGAAGCAGCGCCTCCCCCCTCCCCCTCCTGCAGCGATCCAGGTTTGAGCGGTGAGATATCGCATTTTCTGAAATGGAGAAATGACGTATCAGCCTATTAGTCACTTTAAATGCAAAGCAGCGAGTTCAGGATGGCAGGAAATAATGCATCGAAAAAACATGAAACGAGGAAAAAACCTCCCTGAACATGGAGCTGACATTTAAAGGTACGACGGGAGCGAGCGCCAAACTGAGACGCCGCGGAATAAGAGATGAGCTCAAAGGGACCCAAATGGGCAAATTACAGCGATGACAATCTCCACACACCTGCAGCTCCGCCAAATTATTCACCTGATTCAGTGCACAGTACAACTTTGGAGTATAATGTGAATTTTATTGAACAAATCTCCGAATGATAACAGATTTTTTTGGTTTCACATTATTATACACCACAGAGATCAGAACGTTTTACAGGTTGTAAAGAGACTAAAATGGTCATTTGTTGAATTTGCAGCATCAGGAGGTCATATTTACAGACATCAAAAGCTCTTTCAATCCAAAAAAAACTGACCAGGCCAAGTTACATGTTACACAGGACCCTCCTCTGATATCACCTGCACAGCACAAGTTACATGTTACACAGGACCCTCCTCTGATATCACCTGCACAGCACAAGTTACATGTTACACAGGACCCTTCTCTGATATCACCTGCACAGCACAAGTTACATGTTACACAGGACCCTTCTCTGATATCACCTGCACAGCACAAGTTACATGTTACACAGGACCCTTCTCTGATATCACCTGCACAGCACAAGTTACATGTTACACAGGACCCTCCTCTGATATCACCTGCACAGCACAAGTTACATGTTACACAGGACCCTTCTCTGATATCACCTGCACAGGACAAGTTACATGTTACACAGGACCCTCCTCTGATATCACCTGCACAGCACAAGTTACATGTTACACAGGACCCTTCTCTGATATCACCTGCACAGGACAAGTTACATGTTACACAGGACCCTCCTCTGATATCACCTGCACAGCACAAGTTACATGTTACACAGGACCCTTCTCTGATATCACCTGCACAGGACAAGTTACATGTTACACAGGACCCTCCTCTGATATCACCTGCACAGCACAAGTTACATGTTACACAGGACCCTTCTCTGATATCACCTGCACAGGACAAGTTACATGTTACACAGGACCCTCCTCTGATATCACCTGCACAGCACAAGTTACATGTTACACAGGACCCTTCTCTGATATCACCTGCACAGGACAAGTTACATGTTACACAGGACCCTCCTCTGATATCACCTGCACAGGACAAGTTACATGTTACACAGGACCCTTCTCTGATATCACCTGCACAGGACAAGTTACATGTTACACAGGACCCTCCTCTGATATCACCTGCACAGCACAAGTTACATGTTACACAGGACCCTTCTCTGATATCACCTGCACAGGACAAGTTACATGTTACACAGGACCCTTCTCTGATATCACCTGCACAAGTTACATGTTACACAGTACCCTCCTCTGATATCACCTGCACAGGACAAGTTACATGTTACACAGGACCCTCCTCTGATATCACCTGCACAGCACAAGTTACATGTTACACAGGACCCTTCTCTGATATCACCTGCACAGGACAAGTTACATGTTACACAGGACCCTCCTCTGATATCACCTGCACAGCACAAGTTACATGTTACACAGGACCCTTCTCTGATATCACCTGCACAGGACAAGTTACATGTTACACAGGACCCTCCTCTGATATCACCTGCACAGCACAAGTTACATGTTACACAGGACCCTTCTCTGATATCACCTGCACAGGACAAGTTACATGTTACACAGGACCCTCCTCTGATATCACCTGCACAGCACAAGTTACATGTTACACAGGACCCTTCTCTGATATCACCTGCACAGGACAAGTTACATGTTACACAGGACCCTCCTCTGATATCACCTGCACAGGACAAGTTACATGTTACACAGGACCCTTCTCTGATATCACCTGCACAGCACAAGTTACATGTTACACAGGACCCTTCTCTGATATCACCTGCACAGGACAAGTTACATGTTACACAGGACCCTTCTCTGATATCACCTGCACAAGTTACATGTTACACAGTACCCTCCTCTGATATCACCTGCACAGGACAAGTTACATGTTACACAGGACCCTCCTCTGATATCACCTGCACAGGACAAGTTACATGTCACACAGGACCCTTCTCTGATATCACCTGCACAGCACAAGTTACATGTTACACAGGACCCTCCTCTGATATCACCTGCACAGCACAAGTTACATGTTACACAGGACCCTTCTCTGATATCACCTGCACAGCACAAGTTACATGTTACACAGGACCCTCCTCTGATATCACCTGCACAGCACAAGTTACATGTTACACAGGACCCTCCTCTGATATCACCTGCACAGCACAAGTTACACAGGACCCTTCTCTGATATCACCTGCACAGGACAAGTTACATGTTACACAGGACCCTTCTCTGATATCACCTGCACAGCACAAGTTACATGTTACACAGGACCCTTCTCTGATATCACCTGCACAGGACAAGTTACATGTTACACAGGACCCTCCTCTGATATCACCTGCACAGCACAAGTTACATGTTACACAGGACCCTCCTCTGATATCACCTGCACAGCACAAGTTACATGTTACACAGGACCCTTCTCTGATATCACCCGCACAGCACAAGTTACATGTTACACAGGACCCTTCTCTGATATCACCCGCACAGCACAAGTTACATGTTACACAGGACCCTCCTCTGATATCACCTGCACAGGACAAGTTACATGTTACACAGGACCCTTCTCTGATATCACCCGCACAGGACAAGTTACATGTTACACAGGACCCTTCTCTGATATCACCTGCACAGCACAAGTTACATGTTACACAGGACCCTTCTCTGATATCACCTGCACAGCACAAGTTACATGTTACACAGGACCCTCCTCTGATATCACCTGCACAGCACAAGTTACATGTTACACAGGACCCTTCTCTGATATCACCTGCACAGCACAAGTTACATGTTACACAGGACCCTCCTCTGATATCACCTGCACAGCACAAGTTACATGTTACACAGGACCCTCCTCTATCACCTGCACAGCACAAGTTACATGTTACACAGGACCCTTCTCTGATATCACCTGCACAGCACAAGTTACATGTCACACAGGACCCTTCTCTGATATCACCTGCACAGCACAAGTTACATGTTACACAGGACCCTCCTCTGATATCACCTGCACAGGACAAGTTACATGTTACACAGGACCCTCCTCTGATATCACCTGCACAGCACAAGTTACATGTTACACAGGACCCTTCTCTGATATCACCTGCACAGCACAAGTTACATGTTACACAGGACCCTCCTCTGATATCACCTGCACAGCACAAGTTACATGTTACACAGGACCCTTCTCTGATATCACCTGCACAGGACAAGTTACATGTTACACAGGACCCTTCTCTGATATCACCTGCACAGCACAAGTTACATGTTACACAGGACCCTTCTCTGATATCACCTGCACAGCACAAGTTACATGTTACACAGGACCCTTCTCTGATATCACCTGCACAGCACAAGTTACATGTTACACAGGACCCTCCTCTGATATCACCTGCACAGCACAAGTTACATGTTACACAGGACCCTTCTCTGATATCACCTGCACAGGACAAGTTACATGTTACACAGGACCCTTCTCTGATATCACCTGCACAGCACAAGTTACATGTTACACAGGACCCTCCTCTGATATCACCTGCACAGCACAAGTTACATGTTACACAGGACCCTTCTCTGATATCACCTGCACAGCACAAGTTACATGTTACACAGGACCCTCCTCTGATATCACCTGCACAGCACAAGTTACATGTTACACAGGACCCTCCTCTGATATCACCTGCACAGCACAAGTTACATGTTACACAGGACCCTTCTCTGATATCACCTGCACAGGACAAGTTACATGTTACACAGGACCCTTCTCTGATATCACCTGCACAGCACAAGTTACATGTTACACAGGACCCTCCTCTGATATCACCTGCACAGCACAAGTTACATGTTACACAGGACCCTTCTCTGATATCACCTGCACAGCACAAGTTACATGTTACACAGGACCCTCCTCTGATATCACCTGCACAGCACAAGTTACATGTTACACAGGACCCTTCTCTGATATCACCTGCACAGCACAAGTTACATGTTACACAGGACCCTCCTCTGATATCACCTGCACAGCACAAGTTACATGTTACACAGGACCCTCCTCTGATATCACCTGCACAGGACAAGTTACATGTCACACAGGACCCTTCTCTGATATCACCTGCACAGCACAAGTTACATGTTACACAGGACCCTCCTCTGATATCACCTGCACAGGACAAGTTACATGTTACACAGGACCCTCCTCTGATATCACCTGCACAGCACAAGTTACATGTCACACAGGACCCTTCTCTGATATCACCTGCACAGCACAAGTTACATGTTACACAGGACCCTTCTCTGATATCACCTGCACAGCACAAGTTACATGTTACACAGGACCCTTCTCTGATATCACCTGCACAGCACAAGTTACATGTTACACAGGACCCTCCTCTGATATCACCTGCACAGGACAAGTTACATGTTACACAGGACCCTTCTCTGATATCACCTGCACAGCACAAGTTACATGTTACACAGGACCCTTCTCTGATATCACCTGCACAGCACAAGTTACATGTTACACAGGACCCTTCTCTGATATCACCTGCACAGCACAAGTTACATGTTACACAGGACCCTTCTCTGATATCACCTGCACAGCACAAGTTACATGTTACACAGGACCCTTCTCTGATATCACCTGCACAGCACAAGTTACATGTTACACAGGACCCTTCTCTGATATCACCTTCACAGCACAAGTTACATGTTACACAGGACCCTCCTCTGATATCACCTGCACAGGACAAGTTACATGTTACACAGGACCCTTCTCTGATATCACCTGCACAGCACAAGTTACATGTTACACAGGACCCTTCTCTGATATCACCTGCACAGCACAAGTTACATGTTACACAGGACCCTTCTCTGATATCACCTGCACAGCACAAGTTACATGTTACACAGGACCCTTCTCTGATATCACCTGCACAGCACAAGTTACATGTTACACAGGACCCTTCTCTGATATCACCTGCACAGCACAAGTTACATGTTACACAGGACCCTCCTCTGATATCACCTGCACAGCACAAGTTACATGTTACACAGGACCCTTCTCTGATATCACCTGCACAGCACAAGTTACATGTTACACAGGACCCTTCTCTGATATCACCTGCACAGCACAAGTTACATGTTACACAGGACCCTTCTCTGATATCACCTGCACAGCACAAGTTACATGTTACACAGGACCCTTCTCTGATATCACCTGCACAGCACAAGTTACATGTTACACAGGACCCTTCTCTGATATCACCTGCACAGCACAAGTTACATGTTACACAGGACCCTCCTCTGATATCACCTGCACAGCACAAGTTACATGTTACACAGGACCCTTCTCTGATATCACCTGCACAGCACAAGTTACATGTTACACAGGACCCTTCTCTGATATCACCTGCACAGGACAAGTTACATGTTACACAGGACCCTTCTCTGATATCACCTGCACAGCACAAGTTACATGTTACACAGGACCCTCCTCTGATATCACCTGCACAGCACAAGTTACATGTTACACAGGACCCTTCTCTGATATCACCTGCACAGCACAAGTTACATGTTACACAGGACCCTTCTCTGATATCACCTGCACAGCACAAGTTACATGTTACACAGGACCCTTCTCTGATATCACCTGCACAGCACAAGTTACATGTTACACAGGACCCTTCTCTGATATCACCTGCACAGGACAAGTTACATGTTACACAGGACCCTTCTCTGATATCACCTGCACAGGACAAGTTACATGTTACACAGGACCCTTCTCTGATATCACCTGCACAGCACAAGTTACATGTTACACAGGACCCTTCTCTGATATCACCTGCACAGCACAAGTTACATGTTACACAGGACCCTCCTCTGATATCACCTGCACAGGACAAGTTACATGTTACACAGGACCCTTCTCTGATATCACCTGCACAGCACAAGTTACATGTTACACGGGACCCTTCTCTGATATCACCTGCACAGCACAAGTTACTTGTTACACAGGACCCTTCTCTGATATCACCTGCACAGCACAAGTTACTTGTTACACAGGACCCTTCTCTGATATCACCTGCACAGCACAAGTTACATGTTACACAGGACCCTCCTCTGATATCACCGGCACAGCACAAGTTACATGTTACACAGGACCCTCCTCTGATATCACCTGCACAGGACAAGTTACATGTTACACAGGACCCTCCTCTGATATCACCTGCACAGCACAAGTTACATGTTACACAGGACCCTCCTCTGATATCACCTGCACAGCACAAGTTACATGTTACACAGGACCCTCCTCTGATATCACCTGCACAGCACAAGTTACATGTTACACAGGACCCTTCTCTGATATCACCTGCACAGGACAAGTTACATGTTACACAGGACCCTTCTCTGATATCACCTGCACAGCACAAGTTACATGTTACACAGGACCCTTCTCTGATATCACCTGCACAGCACAAGTTACATGTTACACAGGACCCTTCTCTGATATCACCTGCACAGCACAAGTTACATGTTACACAGGACCCTTCTCTGATATCACCTGCACAGGACAAGTTACATGTTACACAGGACCCTCCTCTGATATCACCTGCACAGCACAAGTTACATGTTACACAGGACCCTCCTCTGATATCACCTGCACAGCACAAGTTACATGTTACACAGGACCCTTCTCTGATATCACCTGCACAGGACAAGTTACATGTTACACAGGACCCTCCTCTGATATCACCTGCACAGCACAAGTTACATGTTACACAGGACCCTTCTCTGATATCACCTGCACAGCACAAGTTACATGTTACACAGGACCCTTCTCTGATATCACCTGCACAGGACAAGTTACATGTTACACAGGGCCCTTCTCTGATATCACCTGCACAGCACAAGTTACATGTTACACAGGACCCTTCTCTGATATCACCTGCACAGGACAAGTTACATGTTACACAGGACCCTCCTCTGATATCACCTGCACAGCACAAGTTACATGTTACACAGGACCCTTCTCTGATATCACCTGCACAGGACAAGTTACATGTTACACAGGACCCTCCTCTGATATCACCTGCACAGCACAAGTTACATGTTACACAGGACCCTTCTCTGATATCACCTGCACAGCACAAGTTACATGTTACACAGGACCCTTCTCTGATATCACCTGCACAGCACAAGTTACATGTTACACAGGACCCTTCTCTGATATCACCTGCACAGGACAAGTTACATGTTACACAGGACCCTTCTCTGATATCACCCGCACAGCACAAGTTACATGTTACACAGGACCCTCCTCTGATATCACCTGCACAGCACAAGTTACATGTTACACAGGACCCTCCTCTGATATCACCTGCACAGCACAAGTTACATGTTACACAGGACCCTCCTCTGATATCACCTGCACAGGACAAGTTACATGTTACACAGGACCCTCCTCTGATATCACCTGCACAGCACAAGTTACATGTTACACAGGACCCTCCTCTGATATCACCTGCACAGCACAAGTTACATGTTACACAGGACCCTCCTCTGATATCACCTGCACAGCACAAGTTACATGTTACACAGGACCCTCCTCTGATATCACCTGCACAGCACAAGTTACATGTTACACAGGACCCTCCTCTGATTTCACCTGCACTGCACAAGTTACATGTTACACAGGACCCTTCTCTGATATCACCTGCACAGGACAAGTTACATGTTACACAGGACCCTCCTCTGATATCACCTGCACAGCACAAGTTACATGTTACACAGGACCCTTCTCTGATATCACCTGCACAGCACAAGTTACATGTCACACAGGACCCTCCTCTGATATCACCTGCACAGCACAAGTTACATGTTACACAGGACCCTCCTCTGATATCACCTGCACAGCACAAGTTACATGTTACACAGGACCCTCCTCTGATATCACCTGCACAGCACAAGTTACATGTCACACAGGACCCTTCTCTGATATCACCTGCACAGGACAAGTTACATGTTACACAGGACCCTCCTCTGATATCACCTGCACAGCACAAGTTACATGTTACACAGGACCCTCCTCTGATATCACCTGCACAGCACAAGTTACATGTTACACAGGACCCTCCTCTGATATCACCTGCACAGGACAAGTTACATGTTACACAGGACCCTTCTCTGATATCACCTGCACAGCACAAGTTACATGTTACACAGGACCCTCCTCTGATATCACCTGCACAGCACAAGTTACATGTTACACAGGACCCTTCTCTGATATCACCTGCACAGCACAAGTTACATGTTACACAGGACCCTTCTCTGATATCACCTGCACAGCACAAGTTACATGTTACACAGGACCCTTCTCTGATATCACCTGCACTGCACAAGTTACATGTTACACAGGACCCTCCTCTGATATCACCTGCACAGCACAAGTTACATGTTACACAGGACCCTCCTCTGATATCACCTGCACAGCACAAGTTACATGTTACACAGGACCCTTCTCTGATATCACCTGCACAGGACAAGTTACATGTTACACAGGACCCTTCTCTGATATCACCTGCACAGGACAAGTTACATGTTACACAGGACCCTTCTCTGATATCACCTGCACAGGACAAGTTACATGTTACACAGGACCCTCCTCTGATATCACCTGCACAGCACAAGTTACATGTTACACAGGACCCTTCTCTGATATCACCTGCACAGGACAAGTTACATGTTACACAGGACCCTTCTCTGATATCACCTGCACAGGACAAGTTACATGTTACACAGGACCCTTCTCTGATATCACCTGCACAGCACAAGTTACATGTTACACAGGACCCTCCTCTGATATCACCTGCACAGCACAAGTTACATGTTACACAGGACCCTCCTCTGATATCACCTGCACAGGACAAGTTACATGTTACACAGGACCCTTCTCTGATATCACCTGCACAGGACAAGTTACATGTCACACAGGACCCTCCTCTGATATCACCTGCACAGGACAAGTTACATGTTACACAGGACCCTTCTCTGATATCACCTGCACAGCACAAGTTACATGTTACACAGGAGCTTTCTCTGATATCACCTGCACAGCACAAGTTACATGTTACACAGGACCCTTCTCTGATATCACCTGCACAGCACAAGTTCCATGTTACACAGGACCCTCCTCTGATATCACCGGCACAGCACAAGTTACATGTTACACAGGACCCTTCTCTGATATCACCTGCACAGCACAAGTTACATGTTACACAGGACCCTTCTCTGATATCACCTGCACAGGACAAGTTACATGTTACACAGGACCCTTCTCTGATATCACCTGCACAGGACAAGTTACATGTTACACAGGACCCTTCTCTGATATCACCTGCACAGGACAAGTTACATGTGACACAGGACCCTCCTCTGATATCACCTGCACAGCACAAGTTACATGTTACACAGGACCCTCCTCTGATATCACCTGCACAGGACAAGTTACATGTTACACAGGACCCTTCTCTGATATCACCTGCACAGCACAAGTTACATGTTACACAGGACCCTTCTCTGATATCACCTGCACAGCACAAGTTACATGTTACACAGGACCCTCCTCTGATATCACCTGCACAGCACAAGTTACATGTTACACAGGACCCTTCTCTGATATCACCTGCACAGGACAAGTTACATGTTACACAGGACCCTTCTCTGATATCACCTGCACAGGACAAGTTACATGTTACACAGGACCCTTCTCTGATATCACCTGCACAGCACAAGTTACATGTTACACAGGACCCTTCTCTGATATCACCTGCACAGCACAAGTTACATGTTACACAGGACCCTCCTCTGATATCACCTGCACAGCACAAGTTACATGTTACACAGGACCCTTCTCTGATATCACCTTCACAGCACAAGTTACATGTTACACAGGACCCTTCTCTGATATCACCTGCACAGCACAAGTTACATGTTACACAGGACCCTCCTCTGATATCACCTGCACAGCACAAGTTACATGTAACACAGGACCCTCCTCTGATATCACCTGCACAGGACAAGTTACATGTTACACAGGACCCTCCTCTGATATCACCTGCACAGCACAAGTTACATGTTACACAGGACCCTCCTCTGATATCACCTGCACAGCACAAGTTACATGTTACACAGGACCCTCCTCTGATATCACCTGCACAGCACAAGTTACATGTTACACAGGACCCTCCTCTGATATCACCTGCACAGCACAAGTTACATGTTACACAGGACCCTCCTCTGATATCACCTGCACAGCACAAGTTACATGTCACACAGGACCCTCCTCTGATATCACCTGCACAGCACAAGTTACATGTTACACAGGACCCTTCTCTGATATCACCTGCACAGGACAAGTTACATGTTACACAGGACCCTCCTCTGATATCACCTGCACAGCACAAGTTACATGTTACACAGGACCCTCCTCTGATATCACCTGCACAGCACAAGTTACATGTCACACAGGACCCTCCTCTGATATCACCTGCACAGCACAAGTTACATGTTACACAGGACCCTTCTCTGATATCACCTGCACAGCACAAGTTACATGTTACACAGGACCCTTCTCTGATATCACCTGCACAGCACAAGTTACATGTTACACAGGACCCTCCTCTGATATCACCTGCACAGCACAAGTTACATGTTACACAGGACCCTCCTCTGATTTCACCTGCACTGCACAAGTTACATGTTACACAGGACCCTTCTCTGATATCACCTGCACAGCACAAGTTACATGTTACACAGGACCCTCCTCTGATTTCACCTGCACTGCACAAGTTACATGTTACACAGGACCCTTCTCTGATATCACCTGCACAGGACAAGTTACATGTTACACAGGACCCTCCTCTGATATCACCTGCACAGCACAAGTTACATGTTACACAGGACCCTTCTCTGATATCACCTGCACAGCACAAGTTACATGTCACACAGGACCCTCCTCTGATATCACCTGCACAGCACAAGTTACATGTTACACAGGACCCTTCTCTGATATCACCTGCACAGCACAAGTTACATGTTACACAGGACCCTCCTCTGATATCACCTGCACAGCACAAGTTACATGTTACACAGGACCCTCCTCTGATTTCACCTGCACTGCACAAGTTACATGTTACACAGGACCCTTCTCTGATATCACCTGCACAGGACAAGTTACATGTTACACAGGACCCTCCTCTGATATCACCTGCACAGCACAAGTTACATGTTACACAGGACCCTCCTCTGATATCACCTGCACAGCACAAGTTACATGTCACACAGGACCCTTCTCTGATATCACCTGCACAGGACAAGTTACATGTTACACAGGACCCTCCTCTGATATCACCTGCACAGCACAAGTTACATGTTACACAGGACCCTCCTCTGATATCACCTGCACAGCACAAGTTACATGTTACACAGGACCCTCCTCTGATATCACCTGCACAGGACAAGTTACATGTTACACAGGACCCTTCTCTAATATCACCTGCACAGCACAAGTTACATGTTACACAGGACCCTCCTCTGATATCACCTGCACAGCACAAGTTACATGTTACACAGGACCCTTCTCTGATATCACCTGCACAGCACAAGTTACATGTTACACAGGACCCTTCTCTGATATCACCTGCACAGGACAAGTTACATGTTACACAGGACCCCTTCTCTGATATCACCTGCACAGCACAAGTTACATGTAACACAGGACCCTCCTCTGATATCACCTGCACAGGACAAGTTACATGTTACACAGGACCCTCCTCTGATATCACCTGCACAGCACAAGTTACATGTTACACAGGACCCTCCTCTGATATCACCTGCACAGCACAAGTTACATGTTACACAGGACCCTCCTCTGATATCACCTGCACAGCACAAGTTACATGTTACACAGGACCCTCCTCTGATATCACCTGCACAGCACAAGTTACATGTTACACAGGACCCTCCTCTGATATCACCTGCACAGCACAAGTTACATGTTACACAGGACCCTCCTCTGATATCACCTGCACAGCACAAGTTACATGTTACACAGGACCCTCCTCTGATATCACCTGCACAGCACAAGTTACATGTTACACAGGACCCTCCTCTGATATCACCTGCACAGCACAAGTTACATGTTACACAGGACCCTCCTCTGATTTCACCTGCACTGCACAAGTTACATGTTACACAGGACCCTTCTCTGATATCACCTGCACAGGACAAGTTACATGTTACACAGGACCCTCCTCTGATATCACCTGCACAGCACAAGTTACATGTTACACAGGACCCTTCTCTGATATCACCTGCACAGCACAAGTTACATGTCACACAGGACCCTCCTCTGATATCACCTGCACAGCACAAGTTACATGTCACACAGGACCCTCCTCTGATATCACCTGCACAGCACAAGTTACATGTCACACAGGACCCTTCTCTGATATCACCTGCACAGGACAAGTTACATGTTACACAGGACCCTCCTCTGATATCACCTGCACAGCACAAGTTACATGTTACACAGGACCCTTCTCTGATATCACCTGCACAGGACAAGTTACATGTTACACAGGACCCTTCTCTGATATCACCTGCACGTTACATGTTACACAGGACCCTTCTCTGATATCACCTGCACAGGACAAGTTACATGTTACACAGGACCCTCCTCTGATATCACCTGCACAGCACAAGTTACATGTTACACAGGACCCTCCTCTGATATCACCTGCACAGCACAAGTTACATGTTACACAGGACCCTTCTCTGATATCACCTGCACAGCACAAGTTACATGTTACACAGGACCCTCCTCTGATATCACCTGCACAGCAGAAGTTACATGTTACACAGGACCCTTCTCTGATATCACCTGCACAGCACAAGTTACATGTTACACAGGACCCTCCTCTGATATCACCTGCACAGCAGAAGTTACATGTTACACAGGACCCTCCTCTGATATCACCTGCACAGCACAAGTTACATGTTACACAGGACCCTTCTCTGATATCACCTGCACAGCACAAGTTACATGTTACACAGGACCCTTCTCTGATATCACCTGCACAGGACAAGTTACATGTTACACAGGACCCCTTCTCTGATATCACCTGCACAGCACAAGTTACATGTTACACAGGACCCTTCTCTGATATCACCTGCACAGCACAAGTTACATGTTACACAGGACCCTTCTCTGATATCACCTGCACAGCACAAGTTACATGTTACACAGGACCCTTCTCTGATATCACCTGCACAGCACAAGTTACATGTTACACAGGACCCTTCTCTGATATCACCTGCACTGCACAAGTTACATGTTACACAGGACCCTCCTCTGATATCACCTGCACAGCACAAGTTACATGTTACACAGGACCCTTCTCTGATATCACCTGCACAGGACAAGTTACATGTTACACAGGACCCTCCTCTGATATCACCTGCACAGCACAAGTTACATGTTACACAGGACCCTCCTCTGATATCACCTGCACAGGACAAGTTACATGTTACACAGGACCCTTCTCTGATATCACCTGCACAGGACAAGTTACATGTTACACAGGACCCTCCTCTGATATCACCTGCACAGCACAAGTTACATGTCACACAGGACCCTTTTCTGATATCACCTGCACAGGACAAGTTACATGTTACACAGGACCCTTCTCTGATATCACCTGCACAGCACAAGTTACATGTTACACAGGACCCTTCTCTGATATCACCTGCACAGCACAAGTTACATGTTACACAGGACCCTCCTCTGATATCACCTGCACAGCACAAGTTACATGTTACACAGGACCCTCCTCTGATATCACCTGCACAGCACAAGTTACATGTTACACAGGACCCTCCTCTGATATCACCTGCACAGGACAAGTTACATGTTACACAGGACCCTTCTCTGATATCACCTGCACAGCACAAGTTACATGTTACACAGGACCCTCCTCTGATATCACCTGCACAGCACAAGTTACATGTTACACAGGACCCTCCTCTGATATCACCTGCACAGCACAAGTTACATGTTACACAGGACCCTCCTCTGATATCACCTGCACAGGACAAGTTACATGTTACACAGGACCCTTCTCTGATATCACCTGCACAGGACAAGTTACATGTTACACAGGACCCTCCTCTGATATCACCTGCACAGCACAAGTTACATGTTACATAGGACCCTTCTCTGATATCACCTGCACAGGACAAGTTACATGTTACACAGGACCCTTCTCTGATATCACCTGCACAGCACAAGTTACATGTTACACAGGACCCTTCTCTGATATCACCTGCACAGCACAAGTTACATGTTACACAGGACCCTTCTCTGATATCACCTGCACAGCACAAGTTACATGTTACACAGGACCCTTCTCTGATATCACCTGCACAGCACAAGTTACATGTTACACAGGACCCTCCTCTGATATCACCTGCACAGCACAAGTTACATGTTACACAGGACCCTCCTCTGATATCACCTGCACAGGACAAGTTACATGTTACACAGGACCCTTCTCTGATATCACCTGCACAGCACAAGTTACATGTTACACAGGACCCTCCTCTGATATCACCTGCACAGCACAAGTTACATGTTACACAGGACCCTCCTCTGATTTCACCTGCACTGCACAAGTTACATGTTACACAGGACCCTCCTCTGATATCACCTGCACAGGACAAGTTACATGTTACACAGGACCCTTCTCTGATATCACCTGCACAGGACAAGTTACATGTTACACAGGACCCTCCTCTGATATCACCTGCACAGCACAAGTTACATGTTACACAGGACCCTTCTCTGATATCACCTGCACAGCACAAGTTACATGTCACACAGGACCCTCCTCTGATATCACCTGCACAGCACAAGTTACATGTCACACAGGACCCTCCTCTGATATCACCTGCACAGCACAAGTTACATGTTACACAGGACCCTCCTCTGATATCACCTGCACAGGACAAGTTACATGTTACACAGGACCCTCCTCTGATATCACCTGCACAGGACAAGTTACATGTTACACAGGACCCTCCTCTGATATCACCTGCACAGCACAAGTTACATGTTACACAGGACCCTTCTCTGATATCACCTGCACAGGACAAGTTACATGTTACACAGGACCCTTCTCTGATATCACCTGCACAGGACAAGTTACATGTTACACAGGACCCTCCTCTGATATCACCTGCACAGCACAAGTTACATGTTACACAGGACCCTTCTCTGATATCACCTGCACAGCACAAGTTACATGTTACACAGGACCCTCCTCTGATATCACCTGCACAGCAGAAGTTACATGTTACACAGGACCCTTCTCTGATATCACCTGCACAGCACAAGTTACATGTTACACAGGACCCTCCTCTGATATCACCTGCACAGCAGAAGTTACATGTTACACAGGACCCTCCTCTGATATCACCTGCACAGCACAAGTTACATGTTACACAGGACCCTTCTCTGATATCACCTGCACAGCACAAGTTACATGTTACACAGGACCCTTCTCTGATATCACCTGCACAGGACAAGTTACATGTTACACAGGACCCCTTCTCTGATATCACCTGCACAGCACAAGTTACATGTTACACAGGACCCTTCTCTGATATCACCTGCACAGCACAAGTTACATGTTACACAGGACCCTTCTCTGATATCACCTGCACAGCACAAGTTACATGTTACACAGGACCCTTCTCTGATATCACCTGCACAGCACAAGTTACATGTTACACAGGACCCTTCTCTGATATCACCTGCACTGCACAAGTTACATGTTACACAGGACCCTCCTCTGATATCACCTGCACAGCACAAGTTACATGTTACACAGGACCCTTCTCTGATATCACCTGCACAGGACAAGTTACATGTTACACAGGACCCTCCTCTGATATCACCTGCACAGCACAAGTTACATGTTACACAGGACCCTCCTCTGATATCACCTGCACAGGACAAGTTACATGTTACACAGGACCCTTCTCTGATATCACCTGCACAGGACAAGTTACATGTTACACAGGACCCTCCTCTGATATCACCTGCACAGCACAAGTTACATGTCACACAGGACCCTTTTCTGATATCACCTGCACAGGACAAGTTACATGTTACACAGGACCCTTCTCTGATATCACCTGCACAGCACAAGTTACATGTTACACAGGACCCTTCTCTGATATCACCTGCACAGCACAAGTTACATGTTACACAGGACCCTCCTCTGATATCACCTGCACAGCACAAGTTACATGTTACACAGGACCCTCCTCTGATATCACCTGCACAGCACAAGTTACATGTTACACAGGACCCTCCTCTGATATCACCTGCACAGGACAAGTTACATGTTACACAGGACCCTTCTCTGATATCACCTGCACAGCACAAGTTACATGTTACACAGGACCCTCCTCTGATATCACCTGCACAGCACAAGTTACATGTTACACAGGACCCTCCTCTGATATCACCTGCACAGCACAAGTTACATGTTACACAGGACCCTCCTCTGATATCACCTGCACAGGACAAGTTACATGTTACACAGGACCCTTCTCTGATATCACCTGCACAGGACAAGTTACATGTTACACAGGACCCTCCTCTGATATCACCTGCACAGCACAAGTTACATGTTACATAGGACCCTTCTCTGATATCACCTGCACAGGACAAGTTACATGTTACACAGGACCCTTCTCTGATATCACCTGCACAGCACAAGTTACATGTTACACAGGACCCTTCTCTGATATCACCTGCACAGCACAAGTTACATGTTACACAGGACCCTTCTCTGATATCACCTGCACAGCACAAGTTACATGTTACACAGGACCCTTCTCTGATATCACCTGCACAGCACAAGTTACATGTTACACAGGACCCTCCTCTGATATCACCTGCACAGCACAAGTTACATGTTACACAGGACCCTCCTCTGATATCACCTGCACAGGACAAGTTACATGTTACACAGGACCCTTCTCTGATATCACCTGCACAGCACAAGTTACATGTTACACAGGACCCTCCTCTGATATCACCTGCACAGCACAAGTTACATGTTACACAGGACCCTCCTCTGATTTCACCTGCACTGCACAAGTTACATGTTACACAGGACCCTCCTCTGATATCACCTGCACAGGACAAGTTACATGTTACACAGGACCCTTCTCTGATATCACCTGCACAGGACAAGTTACATGTTACACAGGACCCTCCTCTGATATCACCTGCACAGCACAAGTTACATGTTACACAGGACCCTTCTCTGATATCACCTGCACAGCACAAGTTACATGTCACACAGGACCCTCCTCTGATATCACCTGCACAGCACAAGTTACATGTCACACAGGACCCTCCTCTGATATCACCTGCACAGCACAAGTTACATGTTACACAGGACCCTCCTCTGATATCACCTGCACAGGACAAGTTACATGTTACACAGGACCCTCCTCTGATATCACCTGCACAGGACAAGTTACATGTTACACAGGACCCTCCTCTGATATCACCTGCACAGCACAAGTTACATGTTACACAGGACCCTTCTCTGATATCACCTGCACAGGACAAGTTACATGTTACACAGGACCCTTCTCTGATATCACCTGCACAGGACAAGTTACATGTTACACAGGACCCTCCTCTGATATCACCTGCACAACACAAGTTACATGTTACACAGGACCCTTCTCTGATATCACCTGCACAGCACAAGTTACATGTTACACAGGACCCTTCTCTGATATCACCTGCACAGCACAAGTTACATGTTACACAGGACCCTCCTCTGATATCACCTGCACAGCACAAGTTACATGTTACACAGGACCCTTCTCTGATATCACCTGCACAGCACAAGTTACATGTTACACAGGACCCTTCTCTGATATCACCTGCACAGCACAAGTTACATGTTACACAGGACCCTTCTCTGATATCACCTGCACAGCACAAGTTACATGTTACACAGGACCCTTCTCTGATATCACCTGCACTGCACAAGTTACATGTTACACAGGACCCTTCTCTGATATCACCTGCACAGCACAAGTTACATGTTACACAGGACCCTCCTCTGATATCACCTGCACAGCACAAGTTACATGTTACACAGGACCCTTCTCTGATATCACCTGCACAGCACAAGTTACATGTTACACAGGACCCTTCTCTGATATCACCTGCACAGGACAAGTTACATGTTACACAGGACCCCTTCTCTGATATCACCTGCACAGCACAAGTTACATGTAACACAGGACCCTCCTCTGATATCACCTGCACAGGACAAGTTACATGTTACACAGGACCCTCCTCTGATATCACCTGCACAGCACAAGTTACATGTTACACAGGACCCTCCTCTGATATCACCTGCACAGCACAAGTTACATGTTACACAGGACCCTCCTCTGATATCACCTGCACAGCACAAGTTACATGTTACACAGGACCCTCCTCTGATATCACCTGCACAGCACAAGTTACATGTTACACAGGACCCTCCTCTGATATCACCTGCACAGCACAAGTTACATGTTACACAGGACCCTCCTCTGATATCACCTGCACAGCACAAGTTACATGTTACACAGGACCCTCCTCTGATATCACCTGCACAGGACAAGTTACATGTTACACAGGACCCTCCTCTGATATCACCTGCACAGCACAAGTTACATGTTACACAGGACCCTTCTCTGATATCACCTGCACAGCACAAGTTACATGTTACACAGGACCCTTCTCTAATATCACCTGCACAGCACAAGTTACATGTTACACAGGACCCTTCTCTGATATCACCTGCACAGCACAAGTTACATGTTACACAGGACCCTTCTCTGATATCACCTGCACAGCACAAGTTACATGTTACACAGGACCCTTCTCTGATATCACCTGCACAGGACAAGTTACATGTTACACAGGACCCTCCTCTGATATCACCTGCACAGCACAAGTTACATGTTACACAGGACCCTTCTCTGATATCACCTGCACAGCACAAGTTACATGTTACACAGGACCCTTCTCTGATATCACCTGCACAGCACAAGTTACATGTTACACAGGACCCTTCTCTGATATTACCTGCACAGCACAAGTTACATGTTACACAGGACCCTCCTCTGATATCACCTGCACAGCACAAGTTACATGTTACACAGGACCCTTCTCTGATATCACCTGCACAGGACAAGTTACATGTCACACAGGACCCTCCTCTGATATCACCCGCACAGCACAAGTTACATGTTACACAGGACCCTTCTCTGATATCACCTGCACAGGACAAGTTACATGTTACACAGGACCCTCCTCTGATATCACCTGCACAGGACAAGTTACATGTTACACAGGACCCTTCTCTGATATCACCTGCACAGCACAAGTTACATGTTACACAGGACCCTTCTCTGATATCACCTGCACAGGACAAGTTACATGTTACACAGGACCCTCCTCTGATATCACCTGCACAGCACAAGTTACATGTTACACAGGACCCTTCTCTGATATCACCTGCACAGCACAAGTTACATGTTACACAGGACCCTTCTCTGATATCACCTGCACAGCACAAGTTACATGTTACACAGGACCCTCCTCTGATATCACCTGCACAGCACAAGTTACATGTTACACAGGACCCTCCTCTGATATCACCTGCACAGCACAAGTTACATGTTACACAGGACCCTTCTCTGATATCACCTGCACAGCACAAGTTACATGTTACACAGGACCCTCCTCTGATATCACCTGCACAGCACAAGTTACATGTTACACAGGACCCTCCTCTGATATCACCTGCACAGGACAAGTTACATGTTACACAGGACCCTTCTCTGATATCACCTGCACAGCACAAGTTACATGTTACACAGACCCTCCTCTGATATCACCTGCACAGCACAAGTTACATGTTACACAGGACCCTTCTCTGATATCACCTGCACAGCACAAGTTACATGTTACACAGGACCCTTCTCTGATATCACCTGCACAGGACAAGTTACATGTTACACAGGACCCTCCTCTGATATCACCTGCACAGCACAAGTTACATGTTACACAGGACCCTTCTCTGATATCACCTGCACAGCACAAGTTACATGTTACACAGGACCCTCCTCTGATATCACCTGCACAGCACAAGTTACATGTTACACAGGACCCTTCTCTGATATCACCTGCACAGCACAAGTTACATGTTACACAGGACCCTTCTCTGATATCACCTGCACAGGACAAGTTACATGTTACACAGGACCCTCCTCTGATATCACCTGCACAGGACAAGTTACATGTTACACAGGACCCTCCTCTGATATCACCTGCACAGGACAAGTTACATGTTACACAGGACCCTTCTCTGATATCACCTGCACAGCACAAGTTACATGTTACACAGGACCCTCCTCTGATATCACCTGCACAGCACAAGTTACATGTTACACAGGACCCTTCTCTGATATCACCTGCACAGCACAAGTTACATGTTACACAGGACCCTTCTCTGATATCACCTGCACAGCACAAGTTACATGTTACACAGGACCCTTCTCTGATATCACCTGCTCAGCACAAGTTACATGTTACACAGGACCCTCCTCTGATATCACCGGCACAGCACAAGTTACATGTTACACAGGACCCTTCTCTGATATCACCTGCACAGGACAAGTTACATGTCACACAGGACCCTTCTCTGATATCACCTGCACAGCACAAGTTACATGTTACACAGGACCCTTCTCTGATATCACCTGCACAGCACAAGTTACATGTTACACAGGACCCTTCTCTGATATCACCTGCACAGCACAAGTTACATGTTACACAGGACCCTCCTCTGATATCACCTGCACAGCACAAGTTACATGTTACACAGGACCCTTCTCTGATATCACCTGCACAGCACAAGTTACATGTTACACAGGACCCTTCTCTGATATCACCTGCACAGCACAAGTTACATGTTACACAGGACCCTTCTCTGATATCACCTGCACAGGACAAGTTACATGTTACACAGGACCCTTCTCTGATATCACCTGCACAGCACAAGTTACATGTTACACAGGACCCTTCTCTGATATCACCTGCACAGGACAAGTTACATGTTACACAGGACCCTCCTCTGATATCACCTGCACAGGACAAGTTACATGTTACACAGGACCCTTCTCTGATATTACCTGCACAGCACAAGTTACATGTTACACAGGACCCTCCTCTGATATCACCTGCACAGCACAAGTTACATGTTACACAGGACCCTTCTCTGATATCACCTGCACAGGACAAGTTACATGTTACACAGGACCCTCCTCTGATATCACCTGCACAGCACAAGTTACATGTTACACAGGACCCTTCTCTGATATCACCTGCACAGCACAAGTTACATGTTACACAGGACCCTTCTCTGATATCACCTGCACAGGACAAGTTACATGTCACACAGGACCCTTCTCTGATATCACCTGCACAGCACAAGTTACATGTTACACAGGACCCTTCTCTGATATCACCTGCACAGCACAAGTTACATGTTACACAGGACCCTTCTCTGATATCACCTGCACAGCACAAGTTACATGTTACACAGGACCCTCCTCTGATATCACCTGCACAGCACAAGTTACATGTTACACAGGACCCTTCTCTGATATCACCTGCACAGCACAAGTTACATGTTACACAGGACCCTTCTCTGATATCACCTGCACAGCACAAGTTACATGTTACACAGGACCCTTCTCTGATATCACCTGCACAGGACAAGTTACATGTTACACAGGACCCTTCTCTGATATCACCTGCACAGCACAAGTTACATGTTACACAGGACCCTTCTCTGATATCACCTGCACAGGACAAGTTACATGTTACACAGGACCCTCCTCTGATATCACCTGCACAGGACAAGTTACATGTTACACAGGACCCTTCTCTGATATTACCTGCACAGCACAAGTTACATGTTACACAGGACCCTCCTCTGATATCACCTGCACAGCACAAGTTACATGTTACACAGGACCCTTCTCTGATATCACCTGCACAGCACAAGTTACATGTTACACAGGACCCTCCTCTGATATCACCTGCACAGCACAAGTTACATGTTACACAGGACCCTCCTCTGATATCACCTGCACAGCACAAGTTACATGTTACACAGGACCCTCCTCTGATATCACCTGCACAGCACAAGTTACATGTTACACAGGACCCTTCTCTGATATCACCTGCACAGGACAAGTTACATGTTACACAGGACCCTTCTCTGATATCACCTGCACAGGACAAGTTACATGTTACACAGGACCCTTCTCTGATATCACCTGCACAGCACAAGTTACATGTTACACAGGACCCTTCTCTGATATCACCTGCACAGCACCAGTTACATGTTACACAGGACCCTTCTCTGATATCACCTGCACAGCACAAGTTACATGTTACACAGGACCCTCCTCTGATATCACCTGCACAGGACAAGTTACATGTTACACAGGACCCTCCTCTGATATCACCTGCACAGCACAAGTTACATGTTACACAGGACCCTTCTCTGATATCACCTTCACAGCACAAGTTACATGTTACACAGGACCCTTCTCTGATATCACCTGCACAGGACAAGTTACATGTTACACAGGACCCTTCTCTGATATCACCTGCACAGCACAAGTTACATGTTACACAGGACCCTTCTCTGATATCACCTGCACAGCACAAGTTACATGTTACACAGGACCCTCCTCTGATATCACCTGCACAGCACAAGTTACATGTTACACAGGACCCTTCTCTGATATCACCTGCACAGCACAAGTTACATGTTACACAGGACCCTTCTCTGATATCACCTGCACAGGACAAGTTACATGTTACACAGGACCCTCCTCTGATATCACCTGCACAGCACAAGTTACATGTTACACAGGACCCTCCTCTGATATCACCTGCACAGCACAAGTTACATGTTACACAGGACCCTTCTCTGATATCACCTGCACAGCACAAGTTACATGTTACACAGGACCCTCCTCTGATATCACCTGCACAGCACAAGTTACATGTTACACAGGACCCTTCTCTGATATCACCTGCACAGGACAAGTTACATGTTACACAGGACCCTTCTCTGATATCACCTGCACAGCACAAGTTACATGTTACACAGGACCCTTCTCTGATATCACCTGCACAGCACAAGTTACATGTTACACAGGACCCTCCTCTGATATCTCCTGCACAGGACAAGTTACATGTTACACAGGACCCTTCTCTGATATCACCTGCACAGCACAAGTTACATGTTACACAGGACCCTTCTCTGATATCACCTGCACAGGACAAGTTACATGTTACACAGGACCCTCCTCTGATATCACCTGCACAGCACAAGTTACATGTTATACAGGACCCTCCTCTGATATCATCTGCACAGCACAAGTTACATGTTACACAGGACCCTTCTCTGATATCACCTGCACAGCACAAGTTACATGTTACACAGGACCCTTCTCTGATATCACCTGCACAGCACAAGTTACATGTTACACAGGACCCTCCTCTGATATCACCTGCACAGCACAAGTTACATGTTATACAGGACCCTCCTCTGATATCATCTGCACAGCACAAGTTACATGTTACACAGGACCCTTCTCTGATATCACCTGCACAGCACAAGTTACATGTTACACAGGACCCTCCTCTGATATCACCTGCACAGCACAAGTTACATGTTATACAGGACCCTCCTCTGATATCATCTGCACAGCACAAGTTACATGTTACACAGGACCCTTCTCTGATATCACCTGCACAGGACAAGTTACATGTTACACAGGACCCTCCTCTGATATCACCTGCACAGCACAAGTTACATGTTACACAGGACCCTTCTCTGATATCACCTGCACAGCACAAGTTACATGTTACACAGGACCCTTCTCTGATATCACCCGCACAGCACAAGTTACATGTTACACAGGACCCTCCTCTGATATCACCTGCACAGCACAAGTTACATGTTACACAGGACCCTTCTCTGATATCACCTGCACAGCACAAGTTACATGTTACACGGGACCCTCCTCTGATATCACCTGCACAGGACAAGTTACATGTTACACAGGACCCTCCTCTGATATCACCTGCACAGCACAAGTTACATGTTACACAGGACCCTCCTCTGATATCACCTGCACAGCACAAGTTACATGTTACACAGGACCCTCCTCTGATTTCACCTGCACTGCACAAGTTACATGTTACACAGGACCCTTCTCTGATATCACCTGCACAGGACAAGTTACATGTTACACAGGACCCTCCTCTGATATCACCTGCACAGCACAAGTTACATGTTACACAGGACCCTTCTCTGATATCACCTGCACAGCACAAGTTACATGTCACACAGGACCCTCCTCTGATATCACCTGCACAGCACAAGTTACATGTTACACAGGACCCTCCTCTGATATCACCTGCACAGCACAAGTTACATGTTACACAGGACCCTCCTCTGATATCACCTGCACAGCACAAGTTACATGTCACACAGGACCCTTCTCTGATATCACCTGCACAGGACAAGTTACATGTTACACAGGACCCTCCTCTGATATCACCTGCACAGCACAAGTTACATGTTACACAGGACCCTCCTCTGATATCACCTGCACAGCACAAGTTACATGTTACACAGGACCCTCCTCTGATATCACCTGCACAGGACAAGTTACATGTTACACAGGACCCTTCTCTGATATCACCTGCACAGCACAAGTTACATGTTACACAGGACCCTCCTCTGATATCACCTGCACAGCACAAGTTACATGTTACACAGGACCCTTCTCTGATATCACCTGCACAGCACAAGTTACATGTTACACAGGACCCTTCTCTGATATCACCTGCACAGCACAAGTTACATGTTACACAGGACCCTTCTCTGATATCACCTGCACTGCACAAGTTACATGTTACACAGGACCCTTCTCTGATATCACCTGCACAGGACAAGTTACATGTTACACAGGACCCTTCTCTGATATCACCTGCACAGGACAAGTTACATGTTACACAGGAGCTTTCTCTGATATCACCTGCACAGCACAAGTTACATGTTACACAGGACCCTTCTCTGATATCACCTGCACAGCACAAGTTACATGTTACACAGGACCCTCCTCTGATATCACCTGCACAGCACAAGTTACATGTTACACAGGACCCTTCTCTGATATCACCTGCACAGGACAAGTTACATGTTACACAGGACCCTTCTCTGATATCACCTGCACAGCACAAGTTACATGTTACACAGGACCCTTCTCTGATATCACCTGCACAGGACAAGTTACATGTTACACAGGACCCTTCTCTGATATCACCTGCACAGCACAAGTTACATGTTACACAGGACCCTCCTCTGATATCACCTGCACAGCACAAGTTACATGTTACACAGGACCCTTCTCTGATATCACCCGCACAGCACAAGTTACATGTTACACAGGACCCTTCTCTGATATCACCCGCACAGCACAAGTTACATGTTACACAGGACCCTCCTCTGATATCACCTGCACAGGACAAGTTACATGTTACACAGGACCCTCCTCTGATATCACCTGCACAGCACAAGTTACATGTTACACAGGACCCTTCTCTGATATCACCTGCACAGCACAAGTTACATGTTACACAGGACCCTCCTCTGATATCACCTGCACAGGACAAGTTACATGTTACACAGGACCCTCCTCTGATATCACCTGCACAGCACAAGTTACATGTTACACAGGACCCTCCTCTGATATCACCTGCACAGGACAAGTTACATGTTACACAGGACCCTTCTCTGATATCACCTGCACAGCACAAGTTACATGTTACACAGGACCCTTCTCTGATATCACCTGCACAGCACAAGTTACATGTTACACAGGACCCTTCTCTGATATCACCTGCACAGCACAAGTTACATGTTACACAGGACCCTTCTCTGATATCACCTGCACAGGACAAGTTACATGTTACACAGGACCCTCCTCTGATATCACCTGCACAGCACAAGTTACATGTTACACAGGACCCTTCTCTGATATCACCTGCACAGGACAAGTTACATGTTACACAGGACCCTTCTCTGATATCACCTGCACAGCACAAGTTACATGTTACACAGGACCCTTCTCTGATATCACCTGCACAGCACAAGTTACATGTTACACAGGACCCTTCTCTGATATCACCTGCACAGCACAAGTTACATGTTACACAGGACCCTTCTCTGATATCACCTGCACAGCACAAGTTACATGTTACACAGGACCCTTCTCTGATATCACCTGCACAGGACAAGTTACATGTTACACAGGACCCTTCTCTGATATCACCTGCACAGGACAAGTTACATGTTACACAGGACCCTCCTCTGATATCACCTGCACAGCACAAGTTACATGTTACACAGGACCCTCCTCTGATATCACCTGCACAGGACAAGTTACATGTTACACAGGACCCTTCTCTGATATCACCTGCACAGCACAAGTTACATGTTACACAGGACCCTTCTCTGATATCACCTGCACAGCACAAGTTACATGTTACACAGGACCCTCCTCTGATATCACCTGCACAGCACAAGTTACATGTTACACAGGACCCTTCTCTGATATCACCTGCACAGGACAAGTTACATGTTACACAGGACCCTCCTCTGATATCACCTGCACAGCACAAGTTACATGTTACACAGGACCCTCCTCTGATATCACCTGCACAGCACAAGTTACATGTAACACAGGACCCTCCTCTGATATCACCTGCACAGGACAAGTTACATGTTACACAGGACCCTCCTCTGATATCACCTGCACAGCACAAGTTACATGTTACACAGGACCCTCCTCTGATATCACCTGCACAGCACAAGTTACATGTTACACAGGACCCTCCTCTGATATCACCTGCACAGCACAAGTTACATGTTACACAGGACCCTCCTCTGATTTCACCTGCACTGCACAAGTTACATGTTACACAGGACCCTTCTCTGATATCACCTGCACAGGACAAGTTACATGTTACACAGGACCCTCCTCTGATATCACCTGCACAGCACAAGTTACATGTTACACAGGACCCTTCTCTGATATCACCTGCACAGCACAAGTTACATGTCACACAGGACCCTCCTCTGATATCACCTGCACAGCACAAGTTACATGTCACACAGGACCCTTCTCTGATATCACCTGCACAGGACAAGTTACATGTTACACAGGACCCTCCTCTGATATCACCTGCACAGCACAAGTTACATGTTACACAGGACCCTCCTCTGATATCACCTGCACAGCACAAGTTACATGTTACACAGGACCCTCCTCTGATATCACCTGCACAGGACAAGTTACATGTTACACAGGACCCTTCTCTGATATCACCTGCACAGCACAAGTTACATGTTACACAGGACCCTCCTCTGATATCACCTGCACAGCACAAGTTACATGTTACACAGGACCCTTCTCTGATATCACCTGCACAGCACAAGTTACATGTTACACAGGACCCTTCTCTGATATCACCTGCACAGGACAAGTTACATGTTACACAGGACCCTCCTCTGATATCACCTGCACAGCACAAGTTACATGTTACACAGGACCCTCCTCTGATATCACCTGCACAGCACAAGTTACATGTTACACAGGACCCTCCTCTGATATCACCTGCACAGGACAAGTTACATGTTACACAGGACCCTTCTCTGATATCACCTGCACAGCACAAGTTACATGTTACACAGGACCCTTCTCTGATATCACCTGCACAGCACAAGTTACATGTTACACAGGACCCTTCTCTGATATCACCTGCACAGCACAAGTTACATGTTACACAGGACCCTCCTCTGATATCACCTGCACAGGACAAGTTACATGTTACACGGGACCCTTCTCTGATATCACCTGCACAGCACAAGTTACATGTTACACAGGACCCTCCTCTGATATCACCTGCACAGCACAAGTTACATGTTACACAGGACCCTCCTCTGATATCACCTGCACAGCACAAGTTACATGTTACACAGGACCCTTCTCTGATATCACCTGCACAGCACAAGTTACATGTTACACAGGACCCTTCTCTGATATCACCTGCACAGCACAAGTTACATGTTACACAGGACCCTCCTCTGATATCACCTGCACAGGACAAGTTACATGTTACACAGGACCCTTCTCTGATATCACCTGCACAGCACAAGTTACATGTTACACAGGACCCTCCTCTGATATCACCTGCACAGCACAAGTTACATGTTACACAGGACCCTTCTCTGATATCACCTGCACAGCACAAGTTACATGTTACACAGGACCCTCCTCTGATATCACCTGCACAGCACAAGTTACATGTTACACAGGACCCTTCTCTGATATCACCTGCACAGCACAAGTTACATGTTACACAGGACCCTTCTCTGATATCACCTGCACAGCACAAGTTACATGTTACACAGGACCCTTCTCTGATATCACCTGCACAGCACAAGTTACATGTTACACAGGACCCTCCTCTGATATCACCTGCACAGGACAAGTTACATGTTACACAGGACCCTCCTCTGATATCACCTGCACAGCACAAGTTACATGTTACACAGGACCCTCCTCTGATATCACCTGCACAGGACAAGTTACATGTTACACAGGACCCTCCTCTGATATCACCTGCACAGCACAAGTTACATGTTACACAGGACCCTTCTCTTATATCACCTGCACAGGAAGGTTTACATGTTACACAGGACCCTCCTCTGATATCACCTGCACAGCACAAGTTACATGTTACACAGGACCCTTCTCTGATATCACCTGCACAGGACAAGTTACATGTTACACAGGACCCTTCTCTGATATCACCTGCACAGCACAAGTTACATGTTACACAGGACCCTCCTCTGATATCACCTGCACAGCACAAGTTACATGTTACACAGGACCCTTCTCTGATATCACCTGCACAGCACAAGTTACATGTCACACAGGACCCTTCTCTGATATCACCTGCACAGGACAAGTTACATGTTACACAGGACCCTTCTCTGATATCACCTGCACAGGACAAGTTACATGTTACACAGGACCCTTCTCTGATATCACCTACACAGGACAAGTTACATGTTACACAGGACCCTTCTCTGATATCACCTTCACAGCACAAGTTACATGTTACACAGGACCCTCCTCTGATATCACCTGCACAGGACAAGTTACATGTTACACAGGACCCTCCTCTGATATCACCTGCACAGCACAAGTTACATGTTACACAGGACCCTCCTCTGATATCACCTGCACAGCACAAGTTACATGTTACACAGGACCCTCCTCTGATATCACCTGCACAGCACAAGTTACATGTTACACAGGACCCTTCTCTGATATCACCTGCACAGCACAAGTTACATGTTACACAGGACCCTCCTCTGATATCACCGGCACAGCACAAGTTACATGTTACACAGGACCCTCCTCTGATATCACCGGCACAGCACAAGTTACATGTTACACAGGACCCTTCTCTGATATCACCTGCACAGGACAAGTTACATGTTACACAGGACCCTTCTCTGATATCACCTTCACAGCACAAGTTACATGTTACACAGGACCCTTCTCTGATATCACCTGCACAGCACAAGTTACATGTTACACAGGACCCTTCTCTGATATCACCTGCACAGGACAAGTTACATGTTACACAGGACCCTCCTCTGATATCACCTGCACAGCACAAGTTACATGTTACACAGGACCCTTCTCTGATATCACCTGCACAGCACAAGTTACATGTTACACAGGACCCTCCTCTGATATCACCGGCACAGCACAAGTTACATGTTACACAGGACCCTTCTCTGATATCACCTGCACAGGACAAGTTACATGTTACACAGGACCCTTCTCTGATATCACCTACACAGCACAAGTTACATGTTACACAGGACCCTTCTCTGATATCACCTGCACAGCACAAGTTACATGTTACACAGGACCCTCCTCTGATATCACCTGCACAGCACAAGTTACATGTTACACAGGACCCTTCTCTGATATCACCTGCACAGCACAAGTTACATGTTACACAGGACCCTCCTCTGATATCACCTGCACAGCACAAGTTACATGTTACACAGGACCCTCCTCTGATTTCACCTGCACTGCACAAGTTACATGTTACACAGGACCCTCCTCTGATATCACCTGCACAGGACAAGTTACATGTTACACAGGACCCTTCTCTGATATCACCTGCACAGGACAAGTTACATGTTACACAGGACCCTCCTCTGATATCACCTGCACAGCACAAGTTACATGTTACACAGGACCCTTCTCTGATATCACCTGTACAGGACAAGTTACATGTTACACAGGACCCTTCTCTGACATCACCTGCACAGCACAAGTTACATGTCACACAGGACCCTCCTCTGATATCACCTGCACAGCACAAGTTACATGTTACACAGGACCCTTCTCTGATATCACCCGCACAGGACAAGTTACATGTCACACAGGACCCTCCTCTGATATCACCCGCACAGCACAAGTTACATGTTACACAGGACCCTTCTCTGATATCACCTGCACAGGACAAGTTACATGTTACACAGGACCCTCCTCTGATATCACCCGCACAGCACAAGTTACATGTTACACAGGACCCTTCTCTGATATCACCTGCACAGCACAAGTTACATGTTACACAGGACCCTTCTCTGATATCACCTGCACAGGACAAGTTACATGTTACACAGGACCCTTCTCTGATATCACCTGCACAGCACAAGTTACATGTTACACAGGACCCTCCTCTGATATCACCTGCACAGGACAAGTTACATGTTACACAGGACCCTTCTCTGATATCACCTGCACAGCACAAGTTACATGTTACACAGGACCCATCTCTGATATCACCTGCACAGGACAAGTTACATGTTACACAGGACCCTCCTCTGATATCACCTGCACAGCACAAGTTACATGTTACACAGGACCCTTCTCTGATATCACCCGCACAGCACAAGTTACATGTCACACAGGACCCTCCTCTGATATCACCCGCACAGCACAAGTTACATGTTACACAGGACCCTCCTCTGATATCACCTGCACAGCACAAGTTACATGTTACACAGGACCCTTCTCTGATATCACCTGCACAGCACAAGTTACATGTTACACAGGACCCTCCTCTGATATCACCTGCACAGCACAAGTTACATGTTACACAGGACCCTTCTCTGATATCACCTGCACAGGACAAGTTACATGTCACACAGGACCCTCCTCTGATATCACCTGCACAGGACAAGTTACATGTTACACAGGACCCTTCTCTGATATCACCTGCACAGCACAAGTTACATGTTACACAGGACCCTCCTCTGATATCACCTGCACAGCACAAGTTACATGTTACACAGGACCCTTCTCTGATATCACCTGCACAGCACAAGTTACATGTTACACAGGACCCTCCTCTGATATCACCTGCACAGCACAAGTTACATGTTACACAGGACCCTTCTCTGATATCACCTGCACAGCACAAGTTACATGTTACACAGGACCCTTCTCTGATATCACCTGCACAGCACAAGTTACATGTTACACAGGACCCTCCTCTGATATCACCTGCACAGGACAAGTTACATGTTACACAGGACCCTCCTCTGATATCACCTGCACAGGACAAGTTACATGTTACACAGGACCCTTCTCTGATATCACCTGCACAGGACAAGTTACATGTTACACAGGACCCTTCTCTGATATCACCTGCACAGCACAAGTTACATGTTACTCAGGACCCTCCTCTGATATCACCTGTACAGCACAAGTTACATGTTACACAGGACCCTTCTCTGATATCACCTGCACAGCACAAGTTACATGTTACACAGGACCCTCCTCTGATATCACATGCACAGCACAAGTTACATGTTACACAGGACCCTTCTCTGATATCACCTGCACAGCACAAGTTACATGTTACACAGGACCCTTCTCTGATATCACCTGCACAGCACAAGTTACATGTTACACAGGACCCTTCTCTGATATCACCTGCACAGCACAAGTTACATGTTACACAGGACCCTCCTCTGATATCACCTGCACAGCACAAGTTACATGTTACACAGGACCCTCCTCTGATATCACCTGCACAGGACAAGTTACATGTTACACAGGACCCTCCTCTGATATCACCTGCACAGGACAAGTTACATGTTACACAGGACCCTTCTCTGATATCACCTGCACAGCACAAGTTACATGTTACACAGGACCCTTCTCTGATATCACCTGCACAGCACAAGTTACATGTTACACAGGACCCTCCTCTGATATCACCTGCACAGCACAAGTTACATGTTACACAGGACCCTTCTCTGATATCACCTGCACAGCACAAGTTACATGTTACACAGGACCCTTCTCTGATATCACCTACACAGCACAAGTTACATGTTACACAGGACCCTTCTCTGATATCACCTGCACAGCACAAGTTACATGTTACACAGGACCCTCCTCTGATATCACCTGCACAGGACAAGTTACATGTTACACAGGACCCTTCTCTGATATCACCTGCACAGCACAAGTTACATGTTACACAGGACCCTTCTCTGATATCACCTGCACAGCACAAGTTACATGTTACACAGGACCCTTCTCTGATATCACCTGCACAGCACAAGTTACATGTTACACAGGACCCTCCTCTGATATCACCTGCACAGCACAAGTTACATGTTACACAGGACCCTTCTCTGATATCACCTGCACAGGACAAGTTACATGTTACACAGGACCCTTCTCTGATATCACCTGCACAGGACAAGTTACATGTTACACAGGACCCTCCTCTGATATCACCTGCACAGGACAAGTTACATGTTACACAGGACCCTCCTCTGATATCACCTGCACAGCACAAGTTACATGTTACACAGGACCCTTCTCTGATATCACCTGCACAGCACAAGTTACATGTTACACAGGACCCTTCTCTGATATCACCTGCACAGCACAAGTTACATGTTACACAGGACCCTTCTCTGATATCACCTGCACAGCACAAGTTACATGTTACACAGGACCCTCCTCTGATATCACCTGCACAGCACAAGTTACATGTTACACAGGACCCTCCTCTGATATCACCTGCACAGGACAAGTTACATGTTACACAGGACCCTCCTCTGATATCACCTGCACAGGACAAGTTACATGTTACACAGGACCCTTCTCTGATATCACCTGCACAGCACAAGTTACATGTTACACAGGACCCTTCTCTGATATCACCTGCACAGCACAAGTTACATGTTACACAGGACCCTTCTCTGATATCACCTGCACAGCACAAGTTACATGTTACACAGGACCCTCCTCTGATATCACCTGCACAGCACAAGTTACATGTTACACAGGACCCTTCTCTGATATCACCTGCACAGGACAAGTTACATGTTACACAGGACCCTTCTCTGATATCACCTGCACAGGACAAGTTACATGTTACACAGGACCCTCCTCTGATATCACCTGCACAGGACAAGTTACATGTTACACAGGACCCTCCTCTGATATCACCTGCACAGCACAAGTTACATGTTACACAGGACCCTTCTCTGATATCACCTGCACAGCACAAGTTACATGTTACACAGGACCCTTCTCTGATATCACCTGCACAGCACAAGTTACATGTTACACAGGACCCTCCTCTGATATCACCTGCACAGCACAAGTTACATGTTACACAGGACCCTTCTCTGATATCACCTGCACAGCACAAGTTACATGTTACACAGGACCCTTCTCTGATATCACCTACACAGCACAAGTTACATGTTACACAGGACCCTTCTCTGATATCACCTGCACAGCACAAGTTACATGTTACACAGGACCCTCCTCTGATATCACCTGCACAGGACAAGTTACATGTTACACAGGACCCTTCTCTGATATCACCTGCACAGCACAAGTTACATGTTACACAGGACCCTTCTCTGATATCACCTGCACAGCACAAGTTACATGTTACACAGGACCCTTCTCTGATATCACCTGCACAGCACAAGTTACATGTTACACAGGACCCTCCTCTGATATCACCTGCACAGCACAAGTTACATGTTACACAGGACCCTTCTCTGATATCACCTGCACAGGACAAGTTACATGTTACACAGGACCCTTCTCTGATATCACCTGCACAGGACAAGTTACATGTTACACAGGACCCTCCTCTGATATCACCTGCACAGGACAAGTTACATGTTACACAGGACCCTCCTCTGATATCACCTGCACAGCACAAGTTACATGTTACACAGGACCCTTCTCTGATATCACCTGCACAGCACAAGTTACATGTTACACAGGACCCTTCTCTGATATCACCTGCACAGCACAAGTTACATGTTACACAGGACCCTTCTCTGATATCACCTGCACAGCACAAGTTACATGTTACACAGGACCCTTCTCTGATATCACCTGCACAGCACAAGTTACATGTTACACAGGACCCTCCTCTGATATCACCTGCACAGCACAAGTTACATGTTACACAGGACCCTCCTCTGATATCACCTGCACAGGACAAGTTACATGTTACACAGGACCCTTCTCTGATATCACCAGCACAGGACAAGTTACATGTTACACAGGACCCTCCTCTGATATCACCTGCACAGGACAAGTTACATGTTACACAGGACCCTTCTCTGATATCACCTGCACAGCACAAGTTACATGTTACACAGGACCCTTCTCTGATATCACCTGCACAGGACAAGTTACATGTTACACAGGACCCTTCTCTGATATCACCTGCACAGGACAAGTTACATGTTACACAGGACCCTTCTCTGATATCACCTGCACAGCACAAGTTACATGTTACACAGGACCCTCCTCTGATATCACCTGCACAGGACAAGTTACATGTTACACAGGACCCTTCTCTGATATCACCTGCACAGCACAAGTTACATGTTACACAGGACCCTCCTCTGATATCACCTGCACAGCACAAGTTACATGTTACACAGGACCCTTCTCTGATATCACCTGCACAGCACAAGTTACATGTTACACACACAGGACCCTCCTCTGATATCACCTGCACAGCACAAGTTACACAGGACCCTTCTCTGATATCACCTGCACAGCACAAGTTACATGTTACACAGGACCCTCCTCTGATATCACCTGCACAGGACAAGTTACATGTTACACAGGACCCTCCTCTGATATCACCTGCACAGCACAAGTTACATGTTACACAGGACCCTTCTCTGATATCACCTGCACAGCACAAGTTACATGTTACACAGGACCCTTCTCTGATATCACCTGCACAGGACAAGTTACATGTTACACAGGACCCTCCTCTGATATCACCTGCACAGCACAAGTTACATGTTACACAGGACCCTTCTCTGATATCACCTGCACAGGACAAGTTACATGTTACACAGGACCCTTCTCTGATATCACCTGCACAGGACAAGTTACATGTTACACAGGACCCTCCTCTGATATCACCTGCACAGCACAAGTTACATGTTACACAGGACCCTTCTCTGATATCACCTGCACAGGACAAGTTACATGTTACACAGGACCCTTCTCTGATATCACCTGCACAGCACAAGTTACATGTTACTCAAGACCCTTCTCTGATATCACCTGCACAGGACAAGTTACATGTTACACAGGACCCTTCTCTGATATCACCTGCACAGGACAAGTTACATGTTACACAGGACCCTCCTCTGATATCACCTGCACAGCACAAGTTACATGTTACACAGGACCCTCCTCTGATATCACCTGCACAGCACAAGTTACATGTTACACAGGACCCTCCTCTGATATCACCTGCACAGCACAAGTTACATGTTACACAGGACCCTTCTCTGATATCACCTGCACAGGACAAGTTACATGTTACACAGGACCCTTCTCTGATATCACCTGCACAGCACAAGTTACATGTAACACAGGACCCTCCTCTGATATCACCTGCACAGCACAAGTTACATGTTACACAGGACCCTCCTCTGATATCACCTGCACAGCACAAGTTACATGTTACACAGGACCCTTCTCTGATATCACCTGCACAGCACAAGTTACATGTTACACAGGACCCTTCTCTGATATCACCTGCACAGCACAAGTTACATGTTACACAGGACCCTCCTCTGATATCACCTGCACAGGACAAGTTACATGTTACACAGGACCCTTCTCTGATATCACCTGCACAGCACAAGTTACATGTTACACAGGACCCTTCTCTGATATCACCTGCACAGGACAAGTTACATGTTACACAGGACCCTTCTCTGATATCACCTGCACAGGACAAGTTACATGTTACACAGGACCCTCCTCTGATATCACCTGCACAGCACAAGTTACATGTTACACAGGACCCTTCTCTGATATCACCTGCACAGGACAAGTTACATGTTACACAGGACCCTTCTCTGATATCACCTGCACAGGACAAGTTACATGTTACACAGGACCCTTCTCTGATATCACCTGCACAGCACAAGTTACATGTTACACAGGACCCTCCTCTGATATCACCTGCACAGCACAAGTTACATGTTACACAGGACCCTCCTCTGATATCACCTGCACAGGACAAGTTACATGTTACACAGGACCCTTCTCTGATATCACCTGCACAGCACAAGTTACATGTTACACAGGACCCTCCTCTGATATCACCTTCACAGGACAAGTTACATGTTACACAGGACCCTCCTCTGATATCACCTGCACAGGACAAGTTACATGTTACACAGGACCCTCCTCTGATATCACCTGCACAGGACAAGTTACATGTTACACAGGACCCTTCTCTGATATCACCTGCACAGCACAAGTTACATGTTACACAGGACCCTTCTCTGATATCACCTGCACAGCACAAGTTACATGTTACACAGGACCCTTCTCTGATATCACCTGCACAGCACAAGTTACATGTTACACAGGACCCTTCTCTGATATCACCTGCACAGGACAAGTTACATGTTACACAGGACCCTTCTCTGATATCACCTGCACAGCACAAGTTACATGTTACACAGGACCCTTCTCTGATATCACCTGCACAGGACAAGTTACATGTCACACAGGACCCTTTTCTGATATCACCTGCACAGCACAAGTTACATGTTACACAGGACCCTCCTCTGATATCACCTGCACAGGACAAGTTACATGTTACACAGGACCCTTCTCTGATATCACCTGCACAGCACAAGTTACATGTTACACAGGACCCTCCTCTGATATCACCTGCACAGCACAAGTTACATGTTACACAGGACCCTCCTCTGATATCACCTGCACAGGACAAGTTACATGTTACACAGGACCCTTCTCTGATATCACCTGCACAGCACAAGTTACATGTTACACAGGACCCTCCTCTGATATCACCTGCACAGGACAAGTTACATGTTACACAGGACCCTCCTCTGATATCACCTGCACAGCACAAGTTACATGTTACACAGGACCCTTCACTGATATCACCTGCACAGCACAAGTTACATGTTACACAGGACCCTTCTCTGATATCACCTGCACAGCACAAGTTACATGTTACACAGGACCCTTCTCTGATATCACCTGCACAGCACAAGTTACATGTTACACAGGACCCTTCTCTGATATCACCTGCACAGCACAAGTTACATGTTACACAGGACCCTTCTCTGATATCACCTGCACAGCACAAGTTACATGTTACACAGGACCCTCCTCTGATATCACCTGCACAGCACAAGTTACATGTTACACAGGACCCTTCTCTGATATCACCTGCACAGGACAAGTTACATGTTACACAGGACCCTTCTCTGATATCACCTGCACAGCACAAGTTACATGTTACACAGGACCCTTCTCTGATATCACCTGCACAGGACAAGTTACATGTTACACAGGACCCTCCTCTGATATCACCTGCACAGCACAAGTTACATGTTACACAGGACCCTCCTCTGATATCACCTGCACAGCACAAGTTACATGTTACACAGGACCCTTCTCTGATATCACCTGCACAGGACAAGTTACATGTTACACAGGACCCTTCTCTGATATCACCTGCACAGGACAAGTTACATGTTACACAGGACCCTTCTCTGATATCACCTGCACAGCACAAGTTACATGTTACACAGGACCCTCCTCTGATATCACCTGCACAGCACAAGTTACATGTTACACAGGACCCTCCTCTGATATCACCTGCACAGCACAAGTTACATGTTACACAGGACCCTTCTCTGATATCACCTGCACAGGACAAGTTACATGTTACACAGGACCCTTCTCTGATATCACCTGCACAGGACAAGTTACATGTTACACAGGACCCTTCTCTGATATCACCTGCACAGCACAAGTTACATGTTACACAGGACCCTCCTCTGATATCACCTGCACAGGACAAGTTACATGTTACACAGGACCCTCCTCTGATATCACCTGCACAGCACAAGTTACATGTTACACAGGACCCTTCTCTGATATCACCTGCACAGGACAAGTTACATGTTACACAGGACCCTTCTCTGATATCACCTGCACAGGACAAGTTACATGTTACACAGGACCCTTCTCTGATATCACCTGCACAGGACAAATTACATGTTACACAGGACCCTTCTCTGATATCACCTGCACAGGACAAGTTACATGTTACACAGGACCCTTCTCTGATATCACCTGCACAGGACAAATTACATGTTACACAGGACCCTTCTCTGATATCACCTGCACAGCACAAGTTACATGTTACACAGGACCCTTCTCTTGATATCACCTGCACAGCACAAGTTACATGTTACACAGGACCCTCCTCTGATATCACCTGCACAGGACAAGTTACATGTTACACAGGACCCTCCTCTGATATCACCTGCACAGCACAAGTTACATGTTACACAGGACCCTTCTCTGATATCACCTGCACAGCACAAGTTACATGTTACACAGGACCCTTCTCTGATATCACCTGCACAGCACAAGTTACATGTTACACAGGACCCTTCTCTGATATCACCTGCACAGCACAAGTTACATGTTACACAGGACCCTTCTCTGATATCACCTGCACAGCACAAGTTACATGTTACACAGGACCCTCCTCTGATATCACCTTCACAGCACAAGTTACATGTTACACAGGACCCTCCTCTGATATCACCTGCACAGGACAAGTTACATGTTACACAGGACCCTCCTCTGATATCACCTGCACAGGACAAGTTACATGTTACACAGGACCCTTCTCTGATATCACCTGCACAGCACAAGTTACATGTTACACAGGACCCTCCTCTGATATCACCTGCACAGGACAAGTTACATGTTACACAGGACCCTTCTCTGATATCACCTGCACAGGACAAGTTACATGTCACACAGGACCCTCCTCTGATATCACCTGCACAGCACAAGTTACATGTTACACAGGACCCTTCTCTGATATCACCTGCACAGCACAAGTTACATGTTACACAGGACCCTCCTCTGATATCACCTGCACAGCACAAGTTACATGTTACACAGGACCCTCCTCTGATATCACCTGCACAGCACAAGTTACATGTTACACAGGACCCTTCTCTGATATCACCTGCACAGCACAAGTTACATGTTACACAGGACCCTCCTCTGATATCACCTGCACAGCACAAGTTACATGTTACACAGGACCCTCCTCTGATATCACCTGTACAGCACAAGTTACATGTTACACAGGACCCTCCTCTGATATCACCTGTACAGCACAAGTTACATGTTACACAGGACCCTTCTCTGATATCACCTGCACAGCACAAGTTACATGTTACACAGGACCCTTCTCTGATATCACCTGCACAGCACATGTTACATGTTACACAGGACCCTTCTCTGATATCACCTGCACAGCACAAGTTACATGTTACACAGGACCCTCCTCTGATATCACCTGCACAGCACAAGTTACATGTTACACAGGACCCTTCTCTGATATCACCTGCACAGGACAAGTTACATGTTACACAGGACCCTCCTCTGATATCACCTGCACAGCACAAGTTACATGTTACACAGGACCCTCCTCTGATAATCACCGGCACAGCACAAGTTACATGTTACACAGGACCCTTCTCTGATATCACCTGCACAGCACAAGTTACATGTTACACAGGACCCTCCTCTGATATCACCTGCACAGCACAAGTTACATGTTACACAGGACCCTCCTCTGATATCACCTTCACAGGACAAGTTACATGTTACACAGGACCCTTCTCTGATATCACCTGCACAGCACAAGTTACATGTCACACAGGACCCTCCTCTGATATCACCTGCACAGCACAAGTTACATGTTACACAGGACCCTCCTCTGATATCACCTGCACAGCACAAGTTACATGTTACACAGGACCCTCCTCTGATATCACCTGCACAGTACAAGTTACATGTTACATAGGACCCTTCTCTGATATCACCTGCACAGCACAAGTTACATGTCACACAGGACCCTTCTCTGATATCACCTGCACAGCACAAGTTACATGTTACACAGGACCCTTCTCTGATATCACCTGCACAGCACAAGTTACATGTTACACAGGACCCTCCTCTGATATCACCTGCACAGTACAAGTTACATGTTACATAGGACCCTTCTCTGATATCACCTGCACAGCACAAGTTACATGTCACACAGGACCCTTCTCTGATATCACCTGCACAGTACAAGTTACATGTTACACAGGACCCTTCTCTGATATCACCTGCACAGCACAAGTTACATGTCACACAGGACCCTTCTCTGATATCACCTGCACAGCACAAGTTACATGTTACACAGGACCCTCCTCTGATATCACCTGCACAGGACAAGTTACATGTTACACAGGACCCTTCTCTGATATCACCTGCACAGGACAAGTTACATGTTACACAGGACCCTTCTCTGATATCACCTGCACAGCACAAGTTACATGTTACACAGGACCCTCCTCTGATATCACCTTCACAGCACAAGTTACATGTTACACAGGACCCTTCTCTGATATCACCTGCACAGGACAAGTTACATGTTACACAGGACCCTTCTCTGATATCACCTGCACAGCACAAGTTACATGTTACACAGGACCCTCCTCTGATATCACCTGCACAGGACAAGTTACATGTTACACAGGACCCTTCTCTGATATCACCTGCACAGCACAAGTTACATGTTACACAGGACCCTTCTCTGATATCACCTGCACAGCACAAGTTACATGTTACACAGGACCCTCCTCTGATATCACCTTCACAGCACAAGTTACATGTTACACAGGACCCTTCTCTGATATCACCTGCACAGGACAAGTTACATGTTACACAGGACCCTTCTCTGATATCACCTGCACAGCACAAGTTACATGTTACACAGGACCCTCCTCTGATATCACCTGCACAGCACAAGTTACATGTTACACAGGACCCTTCTCTGATATCACCTGCACAGCACAAGTTACATGTTACACAGGACCCTCCTCTGATATCACCTGCACAGCACAAGTTACATGTTACACAGGACCCTTCTCTGATATCACCTGCACAGCACAAGTTACATGTTACACAGGACCCTTCTCTGATATCACCTTCACAGCACAAGTTACATGTTACACAGGACCCTTCTCTGATATCACCTGCACAGCACAAGTTACATGTTACACAGGACCCTCCTCTGATATCACCTGCACAGGCCAAGTTACATGTTACACAGGACCCTTCTCTGATATCACCTTCACAGCACAAGTTACATGTTACACAGGACCCTTCTCTGATATCACCTGCACAGGACAAGTTACATGTTACACAGGACCCTTCTCTGATATCACCTGCACAGCACAAGTTACATGTTACACAGGACCCTTCTCTGATATCACCTGCACAGCACAAGTTACATGTTACACAGGACCCTCCTCTGATATCACCTGCACAGCACAAGTTACATGTTACACAGGACCCTTCTCTGATATCACCTGCACAGGACAAGTTACATGTTACACAGGACCCTTCTCTGATATCACCTGCACAGCACAAGTTACATGTTACACAGGACCCTTCTCTGATATCACCTGCACAGCACAAGTTACATGTTACACAGGACCCTTCTCTGATATCACCTGCACAGCACAAGTTACATGTTACACAGGACCCTCCTCTGATATCACCTGCACAGCACAAGTTACATGTTACACAGGACCCTCCTCTGATATCACCTGCACAGCACAAGTTACATGTTACACAGGACCCTCCTCTGATATCACCTGCACAGCACAAGTTACATGTTACACAGGACCCTTCTCTGATATCACCTGCACAGCACAAGTTACATGTTACACAGGACCCTTCTCTGATATCACCTGCACAGCACAAGTTACATGTTACACAGGACCCTTCTCTGATATCACCTGCACAGGACAAGTTACATGTTACACAGGACCCTCCTCTGATATCACCTGCACAGGACAAGTTACATGTTACACAGGACCCTCCTCTGATATCACCTGCACAGCACAAGTTACATGTTACACAGGACCCTCCTCTGATATCACCTGCACAGCACAAGTTACATGTTACACAGGACCCTTCTCTGATATCACCTGCACAGGACAAGTTACATGTTACACAGGACCCTCCTCTGATATCACCTGCACAGGACAAGTTACATGTTACACAGGACCCTCCTCTGATATCACCTGCACAGGACAAGTTACATGTTACACAGGACCCTCCTCTGATATCACCTGCACAGGACAAGTTACATGTTACACAGGACCCTCCTCTGATATCACCTGCACAGGACAAGTTACATGTTACACAGGACCCTCCTCTGATATCACCTGCACAGCACAAGTTACATGTTACACAGGACCCTTCTCTGATATCACCTGCACAGCACAAGTTACATGTTACACAGGACCCTCCTCTGATATCACCTGCACAGGACAAGTTACATGTTACACAGGACCCTTCTCTGATATCACCTGCACAGGACAAGTTACATGTTACACAGGACCCTCCTCTGATATCACCTGCACAGCACAAGTTACATGTTACACAGGACCCTTCTCTGATATCACCTGCACAGCACAAGTTACATGTTACACAGGACCCTTCTCTGATATCACCTGCACAGCACAAGTTACATGTTACACAGGACCCTCCTCTGATATCACCTGCACAGGACAAGTTACATGTTACACAGGACCCTCCTCTGATATCACCTGCACAGCACAAGTTACATGTTACACAGGACCCTTCTCTGATATCACCTGCACAGCACAAGTTACATGTTACACAGGACCCTTCTCTGATATCACCTGCACAGCACAAGTTACATGTTACACAGGACCCTTCTCTGATATCACCCGCACAGCACAAGTTACATGTTACACAGGACCCTCCTCTGATATCACCTGCACAGCACAAGTTACATGTTACACAGGACCCTTCTCTGATATCACCTGCACAGCACAAGTTACATGTTACACAGGACCCTCCTCTGATATCACCTGCACAGCACAAGTTACATGTTACACAGGACCCTTCTCTGATATCACCTGCACAGCACAAGTTACATGTTACACAGGACCCTTCTCTGATATCACCTGCACAGCACAAGTTACATGTTACACAGGACCCTCCTCTGATATCACCTGCACAGCACAAGTTACATGTTACACAGGACCCTCCTCTGATATCACCTGCACAGCACAAGTTACATGTTACACAGGACCCTTCTCTGATATCACCTGCACAGCACAAGTTACATGTTACACAGGACCCTTCTCTGATATCACCTGCACAGGACAAGTTACATGTTACACAGGACCCTTCTCTGATATCACCTGCACAGCACAAGTTACATGTTACACAGGACCCTTCTCTGATATCACCTGCACAGCACAAGTTACATGTTACACAGGACCCTTCTCTGATATCACCTGCACAGCACAAGTTACATGTTACACAGGACCCTCCTCTGATATCACCTGCACAGGACAAGTTACATGTTACACAGGACCCTCCTCTGATATCACCTGCACAGCACAAGTTACATGTTACACAGGACCCTCCTCTGATAATCACCGGCACAGCACAAGTTACATGTTACACAGGACCCTTCTCTGATATCACCTGCACAGGACAAGTTACATGTTACACAGGACCCTCCTCTGATATCACCTGCACAGCAAAGGTTACATGTTACACAGGACCCTTCTCTGATATCACCTGCACAGCACAAGTTACATGTTACACAGGACCCTCCTCTGATATCAACTGCACAGCACAAGTTACATGTTACACAGGACCCTTCTCTGATATCACCTGCACAGCACAAGTTACATGTTACACAGGACCCTTCTCTGATATCACCTGCACAGCACAAGTTACATGTTACACAGGACCCTCCAATGATATCACCAGCACAGCACAAGTTACATGTTACACAGGACCCTCCTCTGATATCACCTGCACAGCACAAGTTACATGTTACACAGGACCCTTCTCTGATATCACCTGCACAGCACAAGTTACATGTTACACAGGACCCTTCTCTGATATCACCTGCACAGCACAAGTTACATGTTACACAGGACCCTCCTCTGATATCACCTGCACAGCACAAGTTACATGTTACACAGGACCCTTCTCTGATATCACCTGCACAGGACAAGTTACATGTTACACAGGACCCTTCTCTGATATCACCTGCACAGGACAAGTTACATGTTACACAGGACCCTCCTCTGATATCACCTGCACAGCACAAGTTACATGTTACACAGGACCCTTCTCTGATATCACCTGCACAGCACAAGTTACATGTTACACAGGACCCTTCTCTGATATCACCTGCACAGCACAAGTTACATGTTACACAGGACCCTTCTCTGATATCACCTGCACAGGACAAGTTACATGTTACACAGGACCCTTCTCTGATATCACCTGCACAGGACAAGTTACATGTTACACAGGACCCTTCTCTGATATCACCTGCACAGCACAAGTTACATGTTACACAGGACCCTTCTCTGATATCACCTGCACAGCACAAGTTACATGTTACACAGGACCCTTCTCTGATATCACCTGCACAGCACAAGTTACATGTTACACAGGACCCTTCTCTGATATCACCTGCACAGCACAAGTTACATGTTACACAGGACCCTCCTCTGATATCACCTGCACAGCACAAGTTACATGTTACACAGGACCCTTCTCTGATATCACCTGCACAGGACAAGTTACATGTTACACAGGACCCTCCTCTGATATCACCTGCACAGGACAAGTTACATGTTACACAGGACCCTCCTCTGATATCACCTGCACAGGACAAGTTACATGTTACACAGGACCCTTCTCTGATATCACCTGCACAGCACAAGTTACATGTTACACAGGACCCTCCTCTGATATCACCTGCACAGCACAAGTTACATGTTACACAGGACCCTTCTCTGATATCACCTGCACAGCACAAGTTACATCTTACACAGGACCCTTCTCTGATATCACCTGCACAGCACAAGTTACATGTTACACAGGACCCTTCTCTGATATCACCTGCACAGGACAAGTTACATGTTACACAGGACCCTTCTCTGATATCACCTGCACAGCACGTTACATGTTACACAGGACCCTCCTCTGATATCACCTGCACAGCACAAGTTACATGTTACACAGGACCCTTCTCTGATATCACCTGCACAGCACAAGTTACATGTTACACAGGACCCTCCTCTGATATCACCTGCACAGCACAAGTTACATGTTACACAGGACCCTTCTCTGATATCGCCTGCACAGCACAAGTTACATGTTACACAGGACCCTTCTCTGATATCACCTGCACAGGACAAGTTACATGTTACACAGGACCCTTCTCTGATATCACCTGCACAGGACAAGTTACATGTTACACAGGACCCTCCTCTGATATCACCTGCACAGCACAAGTTACATGTTACACAGGACCCTTCTCTGATATCACCTGCACAGCACAAGTTACATGTTACACAGGACCCTTCTCTGATATCACCTGCACAGCACAAGTTACATGTTACACAGGACCCTCCTCTGATATCACCTGCACAGGACAAGTTACATGTTACACAGGACCCTTCTCTGATATCACCTGCACAGGACAAGTTACATGTTACACAGGACCCTTCTCTGATATCACCTGCACAGGACAAGTTACATGTTACACAGGACCCTCCTCTGATATCACCTGCACAGCACAAGTTACATGTTACACAGGACCCTCCTCTGATATCACCTGCACAGGACAAGTTACATGTTACACAGGACCCTTCTCTGATATCACCTGCACAGCACAAGTTACATGTTACACAGGACCCTCCTCTGATATCACCTGCACAGCACAAGTTACATGTTACACAGGACCCTTCTCTGATATCACCTGCACAGCACAAGTTACATGTTACACACACAGGACCCTCCTCTGATATCACCTGCACAGCACAAGTTACATGTTACACAGGACCCTCCTCTGATATCACCTGCACAGCACAAGTTACACAGGACCCTTCTCTGATATCACCTGCACAGCACAAGTTACATGTTACACAGGACCCTCCTCTGATATCACCTGCACAGGACAAGTTACATGTTACACAGGACCCTCCTCTGATATCACCTGCACAGCACAAGTTACATGTTACACAGGACCCTTCTCTGATATCACCTGCACAGCACAAGTTACATGTTACACAGGACCCTTCTCTGATATCACCTGCACAGGACAAGTTACATGTTACACAGGACCCTCCTCTGATATCACCTGCACAGCACAAGTTACATGTTACACAGGACCCTTCTCTGATATCACCTGCACAGGACAAGTTACATGTTACACAGGACCCTTCTCTGATATCACCTGCACAGGACAAGTTACATGTTACACAGGACCCTCCTCTGATATCACCTGCACAGCACAAGTTACATGTTACTCAAGACCCTTCTCTGATATCACCTGCACAGGACAAGTTACATGTTACACAGGACCCTTCTCTGATATCACCTGCACAGGACAAGTTACATGTTACACAGGACCCTCCTCTGATATCACCTGCACAGCACAAGTTACATGTTACACAGGACCCTCCTCTGATATCACCTGCACAGCACAAGTTACATGTTACACAGGACCCTCCTCTGATATCACCTGCACAGCACAAGTTACATGTTACACAGGACCCTTCTCTGATATCACTTGCACAGGACAAGTTACATGTTACACAGGACCCTTCTCTGATATCACCTGCACAGCACAAGTTACATGTTACACAGGACCCTCCTCTGATATCACCTGCACAGCACAAGTTACATGTTACACAGGACCCTTCTCTGATATCACCTGCACAGCACAAGTTACATGTTACACAGGACCCTTCTCTGATATCACCTGCACAGCACAAGTTACATGTTACACAGGACCCTCCTCTGATATCACCTGCACAGGACAAGTTACATGTTACACAGGACCCTTCTCTGATATCACCTGCACAGCACAAGTTACATGTTACACAGGACCCTTCTCTGATATCACCTGCACAGGACAAGTTACATGTTACACAGGACCCTCCTCTGATATCACCTTCACAGGACAAGTTACATGTTACACAGGACCCTCCTCTGATATCACCTGCACAGGACAAGTTACATGTTACACAGGACCCTCCTCTGATATCACCTGCACAGGACAAGTTACATGTTACACAGGACCCTTCTCTGATATCACCTGCACAGCACAAGTTACATGTTACACAGGACCCTTCTCTGATATCACCTGCACAGCACAAGTTACATGTTACACAGGACCCTTCTCTGATATCACCTGCACAGCACAAGTTACATGTTACACAGGACCCTTCTCTGATATCACCTGCACAGGACAAGTTACATGTTACACAGGACCCTTCTCTGATATCACCTGCACAGCACAAGTTACATGTTACACAGGACCCTTCTCTGATATCACCTGCACAGGACAAGTTACATGTCACACAGGACCCTTTTCTGATATCACCTGCACAGCACAAGTTACATGTTACACAGGACCCTCCTCTGATATCACCTGCACAGGACAAGTTACATGTTACACAGGACCCTTCTCTGATATCACCTGCACAGCACAAGTTACATGTTACACAGGACCCTCCTCTGATATCACCTGCACAGCACAAGTTACATGTTACACAGGACCCTCCTCTGATATCACCTGCACAGGACAAGTTACATGTTACACAGGACCCTTCTCTGATATCACCTGCACAGCACAAGTTACATGTTACACAGGACCCTTCACTGATATCACCTGCACAGCACAAGTTACATGTTACACAGGACCCTTCTCTGATATCACCTGCACAGCACAAGTTACATGTTACACAGGACCCTTCTCTGATATCACCTGCACAGCACAAGTTACATGTTACACAGGACCCTCCTCTGATATCACCTGCACAGCACAAGTTACATGTTACACAGGACCCTTCTCTGATATCACCTGCACAGCACAAGTTACATCTTACACAGGACCCTTCTCTGATATCACCTGCACAGCACAAGTTACATGTTACACAGGACCCTTCTCTGATATCACCTGCACAGGACAAGTTACATGTTACACAGGACCCTTCTCTGATATCACCTGCACAGCACGTTACATGTTACACAGGACCCTCCTCTGATATCACCTGCACAGCACAAGTTACATGTTACACAGGACCCTTCTCTGATATCACCTGCACAGCACAAGTTACATGTTACACAGGACCCTCCTCTGATATCACCTGCACAGCACAAGTTACATGTTACACAGGACCCTTCTCTGATATCGCCTGCACAGCACAAGTTACATGTTACACAGGACCCTTCTCTGATATCACCTGCACAGGACAAGTTACATGTTACACAGGACCCTTCTCTGATATCACCTGCACAGGACAAGTTACATGTTACACAGGACCCTCCTCTGATATCACCTGCACAGCACAAGTTACATGTTACACAGGACCCTTCTCTGATATCACCTGCACAGCACAAGTTACATGTTACACAGGACCCTTCTCTGATATCACCTGCACAGCACAAGTTACATGTTACACAGGACCCTCCTCTGATATCACCTGCACAGGACAAGTTACATGTTACACAGGACCCTTCTCTGATATCACCTGCACAGGACAAGTTACATGTTACACAGGACCCTTCTCTGATATCACCTGCACAGGACAAGTTACATGTTACACAGGACCCTCCTCTGATATCACCTGCACAGCACAAGTTACATGTTACACAGGACCCTCCTCTGATATCACCTGCACAGCACAAGTTACATGTTACACAGGACCCTCCTCTGATATCACCTGCACAGCACAAGTTACATGTTACACAGGACCCTCCTCTGATATCACCTGCACAGCACAAGTTACATGTTACACAGGACCCTTCTCTGATATCACCTGCACAGGACAAGTTACATGTCACACAGGACCCTTTTCTGATATCACCTGCACAGCACAAGTTACATGTTACACAGGACCCTCCTCTGATATCACCTGCACAGGACAAGTTACATGTTACACAGGACCCTTCTCTGATATCACCTGCACAGCACAAGTTACATGTTACACAGGACCCTCCTCTGATATCACCTGCACAGCACAAGTTACATGTTACACAGGACCCTCCTCTGATATCACCTGCACAGGACAAGTTACATGTTACACAGGACCCTTCTCTGATATCACCTGCACAGCACAAGTTACATGTTACACAGGACCCTTCACTGATATCACCTGCACAGCACAAGTTACATGTTACACAGGACCCTTCTCTGATATCACCTGCACAGCACAAGTTACATGTTACACAGGACCCTTCTCTGATATCACCTGCACAGCACAAGTTACATGTTACACAGGACCCTCCTCTGATATCACCTGCACAGCACAAGTTACATGTTACACAGGACCCTTCTCTGATATCACCTGCACAGCACAAGTTACATCTTACACAGGACCCTTCTCTGATATCACCTGCACAGCACAAGTTACATGTTACACAGGACCCTTCTCTGATATCACCTGCACAGGACAAGTTACATGTTACACAGGACCCTTCTCTGATATCACCTGCACAGCACGTTACATGTTACACAGGACCCTCCTCTGATATCACCTGCACAGCACAAGTTACATGTTACACAGGACCCTTCTCTGATATCACCTGCACAGCACAAGTTACATGTTACACAGGACCCTCCTCTGATATCACCTGCACAGCACAAGTTACATGTTACACAGGACCCTTCTCTGATATCGCCTGCACAGCACAAGTTACATGTTACACAGGACCCTTCTCTGATATCACCTGCACAGGACAAGTTACATGTTACACAGGACCCTTCTCTGATATCACCTGCACAGGACAAGTTACATGTTACACAGGACCCTCCTCTGATATCACCTGCACAGCACAAGTTACATGTTACACAGGACCCTTCTCTGATATCACCTGCACAGCACAAGTTACATGTTACACAGGACCCTTCTCTGATATCACCTGCACAGCACAAGTTACATGTTACACAGGACCCTCCTCTGATATCACCTGCACAGGACAAGTTACATGTTACACAGGACCCTTCTCTGATATCACCTGCACAGGACAAGTTACATGTTACACAGGACCCTTCTCTGATATCACCTGCACAGGACAAGTTACATGTTACACAGGACCCTCCTCTGATATCACCTGCACAGCACAAGTTACATGTTACACAGGACCCTCCTCTGATATCACCTGCACAGGACAAGTTACATGTTACACAGGACCCTTCTCTGATATCACCTGCACAGCACAAGTTACATGTTACACAGGACCCTCCTCTGATATCACCTGCACAGCACAAGTTACATGTTACACAGGACCCTTCTCTGATATCACCTGCACAGCACAAGTTACATGTTACACACACAGGACCCTCCTCTGATATCACCTGCACAGCACAAGTTACATGTTACACAGGACCCTCCTCTGATATCACCTGCACAGCACAAGTTACACAGGACCCTTCTCTGATATCACCTGCACAGCACAAGTTACATGTTACACAGGACCCTCCTCTGATATCACCTGCACAGGACAAGTTACATGTTACACAGGACCCTCCTCTGATATCACCTGCACAGCACAAGTTACATGTTACACAGGACCCTTCTCTGATATCACCTGCACAGCACAAGTTACATGTTACACAGGACCCTTCTCTGATATCACCTGCACAGGACAAGTTACATGTTACACAGGACCCTCCTCTGATATCACCTGCACAGCACAAGTTACATGTTACACAGGACCCTTCTCTGATATCACCTGCACAGGACAAGTTACATGTTACACAGGACCCTTCTCTGATATCACCTGCACAGGACAAGTTACATGTTACACAGGACCCTCCTCTGATATCACCTGCACAGCACAAGTTACATGTTACTCAAGACCCTTCTCTGATATCACCTGCACAGGACAAGTTACATGTTACACAGGACCCTTCTCTGATATCACCTGCACAGGACAAGTTACATGTTACACAGGACCCTCCTCTGATATCACCTGCACAGCACAAGTTACATGTTACACAGGACCCTCCTCTGATATCACCTGCACAGCACAAGTTACATGTTACACAGGACCCTCCTCTGATATCACCTGCACAGCACAAGTTACATGTTACACAGGACCCTTCTCTGATATCACTTGCACAGGACAAGTTACATGTTACACAGGACCCTTCTCTGATATCACCTGCACAGCACAAGTTACATGTTACACAGGACCCTCCTCTGATATCACCTGCACAGCACAAGTTACATGTTACACAGGACCCTTCTCTGATATCACCTGCACAGCACAAGTTACATGTTACACAGGACCCTTCTCTGATATCACCTGCACAGCACAAGTTACATGTTACACAGGACCCTCCTCTGATATCACCTGCACAGGACAAGTTACATGTTACACAGGACCCTTCTCTGATATCACCTGCACAGCACAAGTTACATGTTACACAGGACCCTTCTCTGATATCACCTGCACAGGACAAGTTACATGTTACACAGGACCCTCCTCTGATATCACCTTCACAGGACAAGTTACATGTTACACAGGACCCTCCTCTGATATCACCTGCACAGGACAAGTTACATGTTACACAGGACCCTCCTCTGATATCACCTGCACAGGACAAGTTACATGTTACACAGGACCCTTCTCTGATATCACCTGCACAGCACAAGTTACATGTTACACAGGACCCTTCTCTGATATCACCTGCACAGCACAAGTTACATGTTACACAGGACCCTTCTCTGATATCACCTGCACAGCACAAGTTACATGTTACACAGGACCCTTCTCTGATATCACCTGCACAGGACAAGTTACATGTTACACAGGACCCTTCTCTGATATCACCTGCACAGCACAAGTTACATGTTACACAGGACCCTTCTCTGATATCACCTGCACAGGACAAGTTACATGTCACACAGGACCCTTTTCTGATATCACCTGCACAGCACAAGTTACATGTTACACAGGACCCTCCTCTGATATCACCTGCACAGGACAAGTTACATGTTACACAGGACCCTTCTCTGATATCACCTGCACAGCACAAGTTACATGTTACACAGGACCCTCCTCTGATATCACCTGCACAGCACAAGTTACATGTTACACAGGACCCTCCTCTGATATCACCTGCACAGGACAAGTTACATGTTACACAGGACCCTTCTCTGATATCACCTGCACAGCACAAGTTACATGTTACACAGGACCCTTCACTGATATCACCTGCACAGCACAAGTTACATGTTACACAGGACCCTTCTCTGATATCACCTGCACAGCACAAGTTACATGTTACACAGGACCCTTCTCTGATATCACCTGCACAGCACAAGTTACATGTTACACAGGACCCTCCTCTGATATCACCTGCACAGCACAAGTTACATGTTACACAGGACCCTTCCTCTGATATCACCTGCACAGGACAAGTTACATGTTACACAGGACCCTCCTCTGATATCACCTGCACAGCACAAGTTACATGTTACACAGGACCCTTCTCTGATATCACCTGCACAGCACAAGTTACATGTTACACAGGACCCTTCTCTGATATCACCTGCACAGCACAAGTTACATGTTACACAGGACCCTCCTCTGATATCACCTGCACAGCACAAGTTACATGTTACACAGGACCCTTCTCTGATATCACCTGCACAGCACAAGTTACATGTTACACAGGACCCTTCTCTGATATCACCTGCACAGCACAAGTTACATGTTACACAGGACCCTTCTCTGATATCACCTGCACAGCACAAGTTACATGTTACACAGGACCCTTCTCTGATATCACCTGCACAGGACAAGTTACATGTTACACAGGACCCTTCTCTGATATCACCTGCACAGGACAAGTTACATGTTACACAGGACCCTTCTCTGATATCACCTGCACAGGACAAGTTACATGTTACACAGGACCCTTCTCTGATATCACCTGCACAGGACAAATTACATGTTACACAGGACCCTTCTCTGATATCACCTGCACAGCACAAGTTACATGTTACACAGGACCCTTCTCTGATATCACCTGCACAGCACAAGTTACATGTTACACAGGACCCTCCTCTGATATCACCTGCACAGGACAAGTTACATGTTACACAGGACCCTCCTCTGATATCACCTGCACAGCACAAGTTACATGTTACACAGGACCCTTCTCTGATATCACCTGCACAGCACAAGTTATATGTTACACAGGACCCTTCTCTGATATCACCTGCACAGCACAAGTTACATGTTACACAGGACCCTTCTCTGATATCACCTGCACAGCACAAGTTACATGTTACACAGGACCCTTCTCTGATATCACCTGCACAGCACAAGTTACATGTTACACAGGACCCTCCTCTGATATCACCTTCACAGCACAAGTTACATGTTACACAGGACCCTCCTCTGATATCACCTGCACAGGACAAGTTACATGTTACACAGGACCCTCCTCTGATATCACCTGCACAGGACAAGTTACATGTTACACAGGACCCTTCTCTGATATCACCTGCACAGCACAAGTTACATGTTACACAGGACCCTCCTCTGATATCACCTGCACAGGACAAGTTACATGTTACACAGGACCCTTCTCTGATATCACCTGCACAGGACAAGTTACATGTCACACAGGACCCTCCTCTGATATCACCTGCACAGCACAAGTTACATGTTACACAGGACCCTTCTCTGATATCACCTGCACAGCACAAGTTACATGTTACACAGGACCCTTCTCTGATATCACCTGCACAGCACAAGTTACATGTTACACAGGACCCTCCTCTGATATCACCTGCACAGCACAAGTTACATGTTACACAGGACCCTCCTCTGATATCACCTGTACAGCACAAGTTACATGTTACACAGGACCCTCCTCTGATATCACCTGTACAGCACAAGTTACATGTTACACAGGACCCTTCTCTGATATCACCTGCACAGCACAAGTTACATGTTACACAGGACCCTTCTCTGATATCACCTGCACAGCACATGTTACATGTTACACAGGACCCTTCTCTGATATCACCTGCACAGCACAAGTTACATGTTACACAGGACCCTCCTCTGATATCACCTGCACAGCACAAGTTACATGTTACACAGGACCCTTCTCTGATATCACCTGCACAGGACAAGTTACATGTTACACAGGACCCTCCTCTGATATCACCTGCACAGCACAAGTTACATGTTACACAGGACCCTCCTCTGATAATCACCGGCACAGCACAAGTTACATGTTACACAGGACCCTTCTCTGATATCACCTGCACAGCACAAGTTACATGTTACACAGGACCCTCCTCTGATATCACCTGCACAGCACAAGTTACATGTTACACAGGACCCTCCTCTGATATCACCTTCACAGGACAAGTTACATGTTACACAGGACCCTTCTCTGATATCACCTGCACAGCACAAGTTACATGTCACACAGGACCCTCCTCTGATATCACCTGCACAGCACAAGTTACATGTTACACAGGACCCTTCTCTGATATCACCTGCACAGCACAAGTTACATGTTACACAGGACCCTTCTCTGATATCACCTGCACAGCACAAGTTACATGTTACACAGGACCCTCCTCTGATATCACCTTCACAGCACAAGTTACATGTTACACAGGACCCTTCTCTGATATCACCTGCACAGGACAAGTTACATGTTACACAGGACCCTTCTCTGATATCACCTGCACAGCACAAGTTACATGTTACACAGGACCCTCCTCTGATATCACCTGCACAGCACAAGTTACATGTTACACAGGACCCTTCTCTGATATCACCTGCACAGCACAAGTTACATGTTACACAGGACCCTCCTCTGATATCACCTGCACAGCACAAGTTACATGTTACACAGGACCCTTCTCTGATATCACCTGCACAGCACAAGTTACATGTTACACAGGACCCTTCTCTGATATCACCTTCACAGCACAAGTTACATGTTACACAGGACCCTTCTCTGATATCACCTGCACAGCACAAGTTACATGTTACACAGGACCCTCCTCTGATATCACCTGCACAGGCCAAGTTACATGTTACACAGGACCCTTCTCTGATATCACCTTCACAGCACAAGTTACATGTTACACAGGACCCTTCTCTGATATCACCTGCACAGGACAAGTTACATGTTACACAGGACCCTTCTCTGATATCACCTGCACAGCACAAGTTACATGTTACACAGGAC